>NW_012267306.1:7608114-7617091 GCF_000151885.1 Dipodomys ordii
AGGAGGAGGATGCAATGCTTGGTAAGAAATGTACGCATTATCCTGCCCATGTAATTGTAACCCCTCTGTACAGTATGTTCACAAATAAAATTAAATTAAATTAAAAAAAATTAAAAAATTAAAAAAAGAAAAGTGTGCATTTTCTGCAAGCTCACTTCTTTCCACCTCAGTTTAAGTACTTATGAAATGATGGTAAAAAAAATAAAATTTGTCATGAAGGTCATGGAGATAATATATATATATATATATATATTTATATACAGCTATGGAAAGAATGCTTTACACAGATAGATGCTTAAAATTAACTACAATTTCTATTTGTTCATCTCTTATCTTTGTTGATTATTAGTCTTTGAGACAAGGCCTATCTGTGGAAAAAGTCTTATAGACATAACCAGATACTTAATGTCCTAAGATTGTTGCTCCATCAGAGTTAGTTACTTCCAAGTAAAGCTTTAAATTCTAATCTTAATTATGTCAACCTTTCACTTAGACGTTGTTTAGAGTAGAACTTGAAGACAATTATGCTTTTAATATAAAGTATGTGCCAAAGTTACTACATTAAAATTTAAAGACAGGTGTTTTAATTAATAACATCAAGAACTTCTTTTAAGGGATTTTTGGCACATGTATGAAAGTCAATATATCTAATCTAATTTTCATAGAAACCTGCACAAAGAGAAAAAAAATAACCCTGATGAAGAAATGATTTTGTAATTGCCTGTTTTGATGGGCAGAAGGGGACACAACGTAAGCTGTTGATTGGGTAAAAGTTATATAATATGGCCATTTTGTAAGGATCTTTTTAGCGGGCATTTAAAATATTAGTCCTTTACAAGTATGATACTATTATAAGAGTATTGCTTAAAGTAAATTGCTTAGAGTTATCTACAATTAGGGAAATTCATGGCTTGTGTACTATTTACAATTTCTCTTTGAATATTGCATCTTGTTATCCTATGATTCAAAGTTCAGGAAGTCTCTAAGCCACTGCACTTCAACTCCTAATTACAAACTTATGTCCTGTTACATCCATAACACTCAAATTTCCTTTACTCTTCATACTTAGTTTTCTTCACATTAAAATAATTCCTTGTGATTTATTGACAAATTGAGCACCTAAAGCTTTCTTTGGCATCATCAAAATAAAACTATTGCTGCCTTTGGAAAAAATAATATCTTTGTTCTTTCACAGATGGTGACTTGCCCTTCAATTTTTAGTCTCATATCCCCTTGATTCAACCTCAAATCCCATAGTCACATCTGGGCCTTGTCACCACCACAAAGAGTTTGACATGAAGACTGAGATGACTAAATCTATCACAGTTTCCTTCATTCTAGTTCCCTCATATAGTTGAGCAGAGAAGTTCAAATTTGACTCATCCACACATCCAAAACCCATATCTCTTTATTTTCCTATGGGTTTCATCTTTTCATTTTCTTGACCATGTTGCCTTTTACACTGGAAATCAGTCTCATGTTAATAATATCTCATTTCTTCAACTCAGTTTAAATTCTTTGGATCTTTCTGCCAAAGTCTCATTTGGATCATGTAAATCAGTCTGTAATCTTCATGTCCACTCTAGCTCCCATTAGTTTTATCAGAGAAAAATCACAGACCAACCATACTTGTAAGAACAAATTTACAAGTGGTATGCTTACCAGTCCTGATGCTTCCCAGTGTCTCTTTGGAGTGTTCTGTAGTCCCTCAGTTCTCCAAAGGTGCTCATTTTTTAAAAATCATTCTCACAGCCTTCTATGTCCCTCCCTGACAGGGATAATTACTTCCTAATGTAAGGGAGAAAGTAATCATTAAATGAGAACTATCCAAACCTGTTTCCCCCTAATGAATAAATGAAACTCTCTCATTACTTAATATTTTTAAATCATCTCTATATACCAGGGATCATTTTAGTCTTTCTGCTCAACTTGTATTCTGAATCTCATTCTCTCTTTCTATGGGAGTTAACGTTCCTTCCTGTAATATTAATTCTTCCTTTTATGCAAGATACATTTTATAGTCTTTTCGCAATGTTTATTAGTCCAGCTAAAGCTTTTCTCTATCCTACAATTCCATTTTTATCAACTTACTTTTGTAATGCAATAGCTATATGCTATGTATAGATATCTATTTACATGTATTATATATATGCCATATATGATACATAAATATATACTACATAAACCCTTGTAGTAGTTCCCTGTAAGTTATTTCCTGTGTGATTTAATATTATAAAAATGTCATATAAGTCTTTACCAAAATTTATATTTGAAAAAAATATTGTAAAAAATCCACAATTCTAAGTTACTAAAGCACAAAAGAAATATTCACTAATTCCACCTCACCTCAGTTAGAATGGCTCTAATCAAGAAATCTAATATAAACAGATGCTGAAGGGGATGGGGACAGAAGGGAACCCCACTGCACTGTTGGTGGGAGTGTAAACTTGTTTAACCACTTTGCAAAGTAGTATGAAGGTTCTTCCAAAGACTCCACATAGATCTCCCCTATGACCCAGAAATCCCACTTCAGGGCATTTACCCAAATGACTACAGACAAGTCCAAACTAAAGCTACCAGCTCAACCACGTTTATCACAGCATTATCCACTATAGCTAAGATATGGAACCAACCCAGATGCCCCTCAGTAGATGAATGGATCAACAAAATGTGTTATATATACACAATGGAACTCTATGCTTCCATCAGAAAGAATGACATTGTAAAGAAATGGAAAGACTTGGAAAAAATTATATTAGGTGAAGTAAGCCAGGCCCAAAGAAACATAAGTCCCATGGTTTCCCTTATTTGCAATAATTAATATATATCTAGGATAATCTTAGCTGATGAACAGAATCGCTCAATAGCTCTGTACATATGACCATATAAGATGATGCTGAGTGAAATGAACTCCGAAGTATGGACACAACAGGTTTTTCTTTATTGTTGTTTTTAATGTACTATGTGATTATTTTGGTTTCCTTTGTTTTTTCTTCCATCTATATCCTCTGTTAACACTGTATTTTATTTTGGTACCCTGGTATTATATATATGTTTATTTGAATTAGAGAAGGGAAGGGGAACAACAGAATAGTGAGACAAAGAACAAAGGTAGAATCAATGCAACAGAAATGCAACACAAGACAATATGTTGGAAATGATCCATACAACTCGGGGAGTGGGGAGAGGAGGTTAGGGAAGAGGGAAAGTAGGAGAAATATTAGGGAAGGGGTAACAAGTTTGACAAGAAATATATTTATTACCTTATTTATGTAAATGTAACCCCTTTGTACATTACCTTAACAATTAAAAAATCAAGAAAAATAAATGCACTAGTTAAATAATCACTTTTATACAATAGCTCTCTTAATATTATAATTTATATTTTACAATATTGACATCCTGAACCAAAGATTTTATGTAATGAAATTTCTGTAAGTAAATAGGAGAGTAAGTAATGCATTTTAGAACATATCATCAATATACTTTCATTGTATAGAAAAGACTCCATATTTGTATATCATCATGTGTAAGAACATGGTTTTCTAACTTACTTATGTGAGAAAAATTGGTTGTCCATAAATAATAAATGCCCTTACAACACTAGAAAAATATCTCCTGACAAAGGGAATCACGGAAATAGCAGGAGAAAGGATGAACTAATACAACATTGATACTCACTTGATACTATGTTGAATATGAACCTTACAACTTGGAGGAAGGGAAGTAGGAAGAGGTAAGAGAGAGAAAATGAGGGATGGGGTAACAATGTTTAAAAACAAATGTACTCCTTACCTTAGTTATGTAACTGCAATCTCCCTGCTTATCACCTTTTCAATAAAAAAGAAAACTGTCTACTGAAAGACATAAGATTTTCTGCCATATTTCACATTCAGAGTTCACATTCAATGAGCATGATATTATATGTGTGATATATACTACTGCAGATTAAATATCACATTTGGAAAAATAATTCATTCCTTGTGAGTTATTCTGTGGTTTGTCTTCATGTGGAGGCATGTTGAATTTGAATTATTTTTCCATCTTGCATTATTGACAAGTGATCATCCATTATTTCCCAAGGCTGACAAATTATGTGATGCTACACTTTAATAAGAAAATAGAATGATAGAAGACCAAGTAAAAGTCCTACAGACTAATTTAGATCTTTTGTCTCTTTCTCAGTATTACCAAGATCTCCACAGGGAATGTCATTCAAGGCAGAGTTTTGCTTAGACCATTTTCTTTCCATCAGTTTTAGACAAGTCTATTCCTGAATTCCGTTGGCTGCTCAGAGTGACCTAATTTGACATTTATTAAATTACTTCTTTTTGGATTTTATATTATTTTAAAATCTGTATCATTCTTGTGGCTTTATCTATACTACAATTCTGTGGCACATTCTCTAGACACCATTTTTCCAGAGAAAAACATCTCCAGTCATAATAAGTATATGCTGTCTGCACTTGGTTCTTTTTTTTATTTTTTGGATCCTGGATGACATTTTTGATTATGTTAAACCTCGTTGTCTATTCAAGAGAGGTTTGGGTTTCCTTATTGTTCTGAGGTTATTCAGCAGAGAGTTCCTAGTTCTTGAAGGATTTCCAGACTCCACAACTCAAGAAAAACAAACTGCTCCTACTGCTTAGGGGAAACCCTGTGTGTGGAGAAGCTGCATGAGTCACATAATGATTATTATGGAAAGGGTCACTAAATGGTTAGCATGGGTTCTGTGGGACATCCATCCCATGGGTCTTCTTTGATGGTTGAAAGAACTGAAGTTTTCTTGAATCATCCTTCTGGCTCATGATAGTTTCTCTGTCTTCACTTAAGAATAAATGGGAAGACATACTTATGCTGGAGTCATTTCTTTAGACCATGTGTACTGGCTTAGAGTCCTCCTGTCCACTTGGAAGTAGACTTGGCTTCAACTCCTCCTGGCTTCTAACCTGTTCTCAGTCAGAAAATCCAAACCAACTGCTATCCTGAGTCCTTCCAAAGTATACCACCTTGGATCAACAAATGATTCTTTTTATTTTAACTAATATTTCCCAAAAGCCAAAGAAACACAATGCTGATAGGATTAAAGACATTCAGGGGCATAAAATAAAGAAACAAATAGTGTTATTAAAGCCCAAGACAGGTTGATATCTGGCATAAATTTATCTTGATGTATAAATGGTGATGAGAGCAGACAATATTCAATTTTATTTTCACTGTAAAGCTCCAAAGAAAAGGTGACAATCTTCATGAGTTTATTACCTCATTTTCATACATTACAATAATTTAAGTTTGCATGAGATTATTTATACCTAGACATCGACTTATTTGCATGAATTGAAAACTATAATAATTATTAGTTATCACATAATTAACTATTAAGAATTTATTCCTAATCATTTTGGTAGCAAATAATTGAATCATAATAAGGTATTAAATTTTGGATTGTTTCCTTCATTGTGCATTTTTTAAAGTACCTTATTGGTGGATGTAACCATTTTAAAGTTTCTGTGATGTAGAGAAAGTGAGCTGTCAACTTACAATGAATTGTGAAAACAGATTAAAAAGAAAATATAAAGTGCCAAGCTTGTTTTAGCATTAAAAAAAAAATCATGTTGGCTTGTAGCCAAAATACTTGCCTCCCAAATGTCATCTTTTGAACAAGTTTTTAAACCCACTGTGATTGCTTCTCCCTCCTCTCAACTCCCAGCAGGCTACAGCAGCCCTCACATAGTCCCACACAGATGCAGACAGAGAAACTGCTCATTATCAATCAATGGAACACAAACAAGTTGAAGACTTCTCAGTTCCCCATGTTAAAGGTAAAGAGGTTTGAAATCCCAAAGAGTTTATTATTCTGGGACCAAGATCGTCAAAGTTATTTGATTTTGACTTGCACAGTAGCCGTAAAGGTTAAACTGAGGTTAAGTTTCCCAAACAAAATGGAAGCAATTAAACAGTTAAATAATGTTTTTATTTCTTGCGACTCCTCTCCTCCCAAAAAGCCTTATTGCAACCAAAAAGTGAATTCTTACAGAGCTCTAAGTAATAAACTGCTGTATAAGAATTGCCTATTATGGATAATTAGAGGCAATCCTACCCTATTTTTTAAATAAAATCACATAAGGGTAGATTGTCTATACCTAGTTAGTAGATGATCATAAGAATTCTCTCTTTATAATAGAACATGTCAGGACTCCAAAATCTATCATTTTTATTAAGGAAGAAAGAAATGAATCTTATTGGAATGGAATATGTCATTTTCATGACTTCTATTTGTTTGATTAGTAATTAGAAAGAAAACCCAGGTGAGAATAAAAAATCCTGCATGAAACAATTTTTCTTCTCTTAAGGAAGTGTGCTAGCATAACCTGGTTTGATTTATGCAAATAATGTTCACACTTATTATCTCATATTTCTAAAATAATTACATATGGGAAAGAGAGAAAGGATACTTAAAAAGAAAGAAATGGAAAATCAAGAGATTGTGTGACTTTCCAGAGACAAAATATTTCATAAGATTGAAGCCAGACCCAAAATAACTTATAATTCTACTCCCTCCAGAGAACAAGACAAGAAATCATATTCTTTTAAGAATCACTGTGCTTTGTTTCATTTCTAATGAAAAAAAGGTTAGGTGGTATTCTTAAATAATAACTTCTTAGCATTGTATGAATTTTACAGTAATATTTATTTTGAATCTTACTTGTCTGCTAGAAAACAATAACAATATTCCGCTACCATGGGCAACTAGAGATACCTGCATATATTGATGGAAAACAGTAAGATGTATGAGCAACATGAATTCCTTCCACAGTAAATTCCTTTTTTATCATGGGCTTAGCTGCCATTTAAAGAACAAATACTCACTGTCTGAAGTTCATCTAAAAGAGTTTCTGTGTAGATGGGTAAATAAACCAGGAGAGGTGTGTGTGAAGAATGACTCCTTCAGAGATTCTTTACATTCTGTGAAATTTTCAGACATAGTAGCTGGGAAAGAACTATGGCCCTTTGAAAAGCCAGAGAATTGGAAATCAACAAAGTTGTTCAAAAATACATGGAAAGGAAACATTGGACTTCATAAAATACTGCATATGATTTTTCAAGTCTCAACATACCCAGGTCTCCTGTACTATAGGAGGTGACATTCAGGCTTGGGTCACAGAGTCGAGCTAAATGTGATTTCCCTTGACCCAAATCACCCCACAAGGGTGAAGTAACATTCACTCTGAGGAGTTCTTTCTTTTTATTCCATGAAGTTTACACTCCCTTACAGTGGGGAACACTGGACTATTAAAGGTCTTAGAAAACATTTTATAGTCTTTCCTAGGTGGAGATACTCCCCACATACTGTGCAATTAAAAAAGAGAGAGAAAGAGACATCAAAGAGTAGATTATTTTGTGTGTATTGAATACTTAGAGAGAACTTTTTAGCATTATAAACAATGGTTGACATGCTGTTTATTGAATCATGTGTCTGAAAACATATTTTAACTCTTAGAGATAAAAAGGCTAAAGAATGCAGCATTTTATCACTAAGCAGAATAAGTAGAGAAACATTTTGGAGAAGGCTAAAAGTATATCTGCTGACACTCATGGACAGATAAGTGAATACTCAGACTGTAGTGAACTTTTTGGCCACTTGCCACAATGACCAAACAAAACATTACACTTCTCAAGGATCCTGGTTCCCATTTGTTAGTATTTTTGTTTTGTTTTGTTTTTCTAATTGCTTTCTGGGCATGAGACATGTTCACAAGGAAGGCAAAATGAATAATCGTGCTTTCCTTTTTGCCATAAAGGTGTGGACATCAATTGGCAGTTCTTAAAGCTTCCACTTTAAAAACCCATATTCTATTACACCTGTTTTAATTAAGGACTAGACAGACTACACTCATTTGAAGAGAAACCAAAAGATTAACAGGAAAACATGAATATGAGAGAGGTAGAATGACCTATACTTTTAATATATTCATTATATGTATCAATTACTGGAAAACAGACAAGGAATGCCTGTTTTCTTGAAGTGATAAGCAATAGGATAAAGGTAGAGCGAGTAAGAATGTTTGATTATTTGCATGTTTATTTATTGGGTGTTGACAAGGATATGACTATACTGCCTGGTACAGAGCAGAAACTAGTTTATTACATAATTCTGTCCTCATCTACACCCATCATACTCAGACCATAGAGATATAATCCCCAAAGTAAATCATGCCTACAGGACTTGGAGATACAATCTAAATCCAACACATATTTACCTTCTAAACATTGTGTCATCACCATCTATATTTATGAAGTTCTAACTCTTATTTCCTGAGCAACAGCTCTTTTTTTCTAGACAGCTTTCATGCATTTAGAGGCTCACAGAGTTTATTCAAAGGTTTTTGAAGTAGAAACAGCTAATCATTCTACCTCTTCCAGATAACTTCCTTTTTTTCTTCCTTGTTGACTAGTCAATCAAAATATTTTGTTGTAAATATTAGAAATATTTATTACTATTTATTTCTTTTCTTCATTTTTACCAGTGGATTCATATTGTTTTGTTTTAAAAGTTCATGTCTTTCTTTTCCAATTACAATTGTTATCTATACCAACTTTGAACTAAACAAATCCAAAGACAGACTCCACAAAGATAATCAAAGTTGATAATACAGTTTTATCTTTAAACAAACTTCTCAGATTTACTGTTTCAGCTCTCACAGAATTTTTTTTATGTGCAAAAAGTAATCTAACTTCAGTTATTTTTATAACCCAGTTTTTAAATTATAAAAAGCAACTTGAGCTGATTCAAAACTTTGGCAAAGTAGCAGGGTATAAAATTAACCCTCAAAAATCAATGGCTTTTCTGTATGCTAACCATGAAAAAAGCGTGGCTGAAATCAGGAAAACAAGGGCCCGCCCCCGCCGGCGGCCCGGCTGGGTGCCCGCCTGACTTCCCAGCGGTCCCGTGCGGCCCGGGCATGCCCAGTGCGGG
>NW_012267306.1:7620751-7653251 GCF_000151885.1 Dipodomys ordii
TGAAAGAATGACATTGCCCCATTTGTTAGGAAATGGAAAAACTTGGAAAAAATTATATTAAGTGAAGTAAGCCAGGCCCAAAGAAACATAGGTCCTTTGGTTTCCCTTATTTGCAATAACTAGTATATGTCTGAGACAAGCAGAAATGGTCAGATAAGCTGATGTTAGGTGAAATGAACCCCAAGATAAGGACTCAAATGGTTTTTCGTTTTTGCTAATGTTTCTAACATATTTATAAGATGATTTCTTTATTGCTTTGTATGTCCCTCCCCCATGGTATAACACCTGTTTTCACTGTATTTGATGTTGGTACAATTTATGGAGGGGAATGGAAAAAACAAATTGTTTAAATAGGGATACAGGTGGACCTATTGCAACAATGAGATGTACAAGACGTTATGTTGAAAAACTTTACAATGTTGGCGGGTGAGGGGGTGGGCAGGTTAAGGGGAAACAAAGGAGGAGACAACAATGCTTGATAAGAAATATACTCATTTCTTTGCTCATGTAATTGTAACCCCTCTCTAAGGTATTTTCACAATTAAAAAATATATTAATAAACAAAAAAGCACTTACTACCTATAAAATGTAATTGGTACTAGGCACTGAGTCAAAAAGATAAGCATATGATTTTTTTAAAAGTAAGTCTATTTTGTAAGATTTTCAAAAGGTATTCTATAATAGTTTCTTCAGTTAATAATTTCAATATTTTTGCCAGGCACCGGTGGCTCACGCCTCTAATCCTAGCTACTGAGGAGGCTGAGATCTGAGGATCACAGTTCAAAGCCAGTTCGGGCAGAATAGTCAGTGAGACTTATCTCCAATTAACCACTAGAAAACTAGAAGTGGTGCTGTGGCTCAAGCTGTAGAGCATTTGCCTTCACCTGAAGAGCGTAGTGACAATGCTCAAGCCCAGAGTTCATGCCCCACGACTGGAAAAAAAAAAGTATTCCAATATTTTTATGATATTATTTTTACCCAGTCATTACACTTCATATTTAAGTTCAACAAAAGTATATCTCATTGCTATATAAAGTATTATGACAAAAGCTATAGTGGACAATTGTATGTAGGCAAAGATTCAATTTATTTACAAACAATTGCTCACGTTTTAGGTAAAATATGTAAAGGCTAATAAATCGAGTAGTTTTGCAGTATGACTGACAGTTAACCTTGGATTAAGTAGATAACTAACAAACTTTTAGTTTGAAGAATTGCTTTTTATACTTGCTTCTTAAGCAAGTAGGCTCTGACACACAGAAATCTTAAAGATTGCTCTGAAATATGTTAATCTAAACTTTATATTGAAAAAAGCCTTTTTTTTCATGTTGGGATTATAATGTATCTTTATGGTCTACATCTTAAAGCTCTTGGATTTTATGTATGGATTTAATTTTATCGCTTACATAGATATAATTAAATGATATTCCTTTATGTATACTTGCACAAAAAACTTATATATGAAATGAAATATTTAAAGTAGTTTTTGCAAACTGAACTAGTATAGAAAGGTTGTGTATTCATATTTACTTCTACAAATTTTTCTAATATAATATACTTTCTGTTACCAGAAATACAGTATCTAACTACCATTACTCCCTTCGTTTCCCAAAACAAAAGATACAAGAGATGTGAAGCAGATAACTCCAATACAAAAATAAAAATAAATAAATAATAGTGACTTTTACTTTGCCTAGTGTAGATTATCCACTACTTGGACTCAAGTTCATTTCACAATGGAATCAACAAACCACTCATCATCTGTTCCCCGGTTGACCCATACTCTACCATTGCTCCCTCAGTACTTCCTGTCCTCCATCTGTTGACCTGTGTTTGTATTTTTGTGATAGCCTATCAGTCAGCAGTAACTCTTATCCCATAAGCATTTCAATAGAATTTGAAATGCCTTCCTGAAGTATGTTTCTATTAATTGGTTGTATTAAGTGCAAGAACAACATGTTAACTCTTCAGTGAGCAAGAACAACATGTTAACTCTTCAGTGATTAAGACTTACACTGTGGATCATGAGGTGTTTTCCTGGACTGCAAGCCACCTCAGATACTTTGTTGTTGAATGAGCTGGATAAGATATTATTAGCCATATTATGTGAGATAATTTATTTCCACATAAAAATTATAATACAAACTACCATACCAGGATTATAAGTTCTTATAAATGGCAATGATAGGTTGTAAGAATTTAATTGTATGTGTGAAATTTCATTCTCTTCCTTTTTCCTTTTGCTACTCCTTAATTTTGTGCTTTTTCTTTTCTGTTCTTCTTTACCTCATCTTTCTAGTTTTCTACCTCTTCTTCCCCAATTTCTTCTTCCTCGTCCCCCTTCTCTTCTGCTTTTTCTTGATTATGAACTCCTTGAAGATTATTTTCCTGAATCAAGTGCTTTGCATACTATCTTCACAGCAATAAATTTGAGTGAATGTTTATTTACAATGTTAAGCAATTTATCAATTGTTATGGACAATATCAAATCTTGGTACTCAGTATATAACCTTATCTTAAGTTGATTCAAGGTTGCTGCTCAGAAATTCCACTGTCTCTGCTACATGTATTTGTCTTTGTAGGAATACAAGTGCCCAGGATGAAACAGGCACTTTGGTTACTGTCTTTTTCAGTGTCTGTATACACTCAGTTGTTAGTTATAATTTAAGTGTTTATTATTGTTAAAGAGATGATCTCATTGCTGGTTATTATTTAGCCTGACTTATTTATTCTGCTATTATAACTTTGAGTACCTAAATACATTCTTGGTCTCCAGCTTTATAACACTAAATTTATTTTTAGCACTACTGTATGAAAAAAATTTTGAGCCAATCAGTAACTGTCATTTCTTACAGGCAATGACTAGGCTATATTGTTTTGTTATACTTTTTAAAGCAATCTACTCAAGCCAGATGTCAGAAGTTCATGCCTGTTATTGTAGTGACTCACAAAGCTGACATCTGAGGATCTCAGCAAAAAGGATCACAGTTCAAAGCCAGCCAAAGCAAGAAAGTCTGTGAGACTCATCTCCAATTAATCACCATAAAACCAGCATTGGAGCTGTGGCTCGGTGTTAGAGTACTAGACTTGAGCAAGAAAGCTCTAAAGCTCAAAACAATTCAAGCTCCAGACAAAGAAAGAAAAGAAAAGAAAAATAGTTCACTATAAAAGATTCATACCTGAAGGTTACTCACTTATAGAATTAAATAGAATGTTTGGGAACTGTTGTGTTTTCCATTAAAAGTAGGAAGGGTATTTGTTCTAGGTAGTGGAAAAGTTCATACTTGGTTTTCAAAGGTGAATATATCAAGAAAATGGTAAACTTAATCATTACTTGTATTCGAAGAGAACTAGAAACACTTAGGTAAAATGAAGGTGAAAGATAAAATCATCCTATGTTTTAGGGAAATGAGGTAAGTTATTTGTAAATAAATTTATATTGGAGCAATGAGAATGAACTGTGTTTAGGAAATGAAGTTTCAAGGGAAGTTGAAATAACAGCTTGAAAGAAGGTCATCACCTGTCAAAATAATGTATGAATAATAAGCTTTTTCTTTTACATAGAAAGGATATCATAATCAGAACTTTTCCAACTTAATCAAGATGGTCGTGGGGCTGTAGAGAAAAAGAAAAGCTGTAATAGGAGGGTATTTGGGATATCTGGGACAGAAGTGATTGATGTACACATTAGTTCAGTACAACTGGGATCTGAAAGGAAATAACACCTCATTCTCGACTGTGGTTCCTTTGCCCACTGACAAATACGTGATAGGCACATCATCAATACAGATGTGCTGACCAGCTATGAGGCATGAGGGAGGAAGTTCAAGAAGTCTGAGGTTTTAAATCCAAGCAAAGGAGAGAAGAATGGTATAATTAAAGCTGAAGGCACAAGAGAAAGAAAGTTTGACAGAGAAAGGAGCGAATTCTGTTTGGAATGAGAGGACAACCTTATTTGTGCAGCAAACAGCAGGCAGTTAGGCAAGTGCTTTGATGTTTAGATAATAAATTGAGAATGATCTAGGAAGGGTGATGTTTGGAGTTGTGAGAGGGAAGTAGATTAGTGAAGAATGTATGATGTGGAAAGGAATAGAGCCTGAATTTAAGACCTTAGGAAAGTGTGCACTTCAGAGAACAAGTGAAGGGAAAGCAAACTTGGGGTATTAGCAGAAACTAGTTGGCATTTTTTTTTGCCATAAGTAACAGTTACATTTGTTACATGATCTTTTTCAACAATGGCCAATGCTCAGGAACAAAGGCAAAGAAAAATTCTGGATTTTAAAAATAAAATGCAGTACACATTGTAGTCAGAAGTTTGAAGTTAATGAGAATCTGTATACACATAGGAAAATAGTGTTGAAACTACTGGTTATTAAATTGAAAAGGAAATTCTGTAGGGAAGAGTGAAAAATCATAAAACAGAACATGCTAGAGGGAAAAACTACAAATGGCAATATAAAAGAAGGCCTTTGGAGTTGAAGAGATCTGGGTCTTGTACTGATTTTAATATCCTTAATGCCAGTATTAAGAATCAGAGTAAAGAAGGGCAATCAAAGAATACTGTAATCAAAGTAGAGTTAAATCTGTGAGCAAAGGAAGACAGCCCAATAAAGTTCAATAAATAATTGACATAATTTAAAAAAATAAGAAGGTGGCTCAACTGAAAGGATTGTGTGTCAGATGCACAGTGGTTGTTGATAAGTGATAACAGGATAATGGTATCAATGTTCTATGTGCAGTACAAGAAAACTGTCCCCTCATGCATTTACTAGTATGAGAGGAGTGTAAGGATTTAGAAAAACATAGTATCATAAAGATTAGGTCAGATTATGGTTCAGGTGAAGAAATAGAATATTCTAGAAGACAAAAAGAAAAAAAAAAAGGGCTGGGAAGTTGTCTCAGTGGTAGAGTGCTTGCCTTGCATGCATGAGGCCCTGGGTTTGATTCCTCAGCACCACATATGCAGAAAAAAAAGCTGGAAGTGGCACTGTGGCTCAAGTGGTAGAGCGCTAGCCTACCAGCTACTAGCCTACCAGCGCCCAGGCCCAGATTTCGGGCCCACAATTGGACCAAAAAAAAAAAAAAAAAGAACAAAAAGACTGGTAACATCAAACCACAAGGGCCATCCAGGATGGAGAGAGCTCAGCCTTGGCTTAGTCTGGTAAAAAAAACAATCAGTAAGGAGGTACTAAGAAGGCAAGGCACTTAGGAAAGTGAAGATGACTGTAAACTAAGAAATGTTAGTGTAAACCATTCTTTTGTATTTAAAGAAAGCTTGGAGACAATTCAAGGAATGAGCACAAGTAGGAACACTGTGGATTTTGTAAGCAAATTAGGGGAAAATAGTCTTCAAGTTTCCTCTGAAAAGTTATTTGAGCTTGAATTTAATGTTTCCTTAGGTGTTGGGTTTAAAAATAACAGAATCTCAGTTAAAATGAAAGCATCACCATATTTCCAAAGGCAGTACCTCAGTTGTTAGGTAAAAGTCTGTCATTTTTGTTAAAAACTTCTGTATCTCTACTGATCAGTGCATCTGAGTATGTAGGGATGGAGTCTGAATAATCTATCTGTGAAGAGTGCTAAAAATCTGTTATTTTGAGTATAAGTTGTTTCTTTTTTCAATTTCTGTTTGGAAAAGTGGACACTTTCCTTTTTTAATTTCTCAACTATGCTTTTGATTATAGTCACATCTAAAAATATTTTATCTGTTGAATTAAATGTTTTGTCATCTTTGATGAAGCATACTCTTTGAAGAACATTTTCATTTGAAGACTACTTTATAATAACAAATATCTACCAACTTTGTTTGATTATCAACTTCATAATTGGCTTTTTGTATGAACTAGGTATGTATATATGTGTATATATTTACATATATAACTTATTTATAGAATTTAGATTTTTTTACTCCCTTTTATTTTTGTTCTGTCTGTTTCTTTGTCCTCTCTTATTTCTGAGAACCTAGTTAAGATCTAGGAATAAGGCTTAGAATTTTTTTTACCCTTTTTGTGTCAAGGATATTTCTTTTATTTCCCAAGTGAAGGAGTCATTTTCTGGCTACGCATTAATTTTCTACATTATTTCACATGCATTTTGTCCTTTGTTACTTTTCACCTTGCCCATAAATTCATACTTTTGTGGAGCAAGTATCAGTCAATGGCTGTCCTCAAGATGCTCACTTGCCTTACTGGATTTATATTTTTCAGTAGTTTAAGTCTTCAAAGACCTGTCTTACCTAAGAGAGAAATTCTATATCTATAGCATATGCAAAGCATCTTCCTCTGAATTTCTGGTATACCATGTTAATTAATAAATATTTTAAGAAATCACTCATTAAAGTTGAAACTAGAGAGTTATAGTCTCATTTCACTTTAGTGTTTAGGATGCTGTTACTATGTGTTTTATAGTTTACACTATCAAATACATTATATTCACATCCACTTTGTTTTTAAGGTGGCTTATGCCAGTAAAACTAGCTATTCCAAGGCTGAGATATGAGGATTGCAGTTCAAAACCAGACCAAGCAGGAAAATCAGTGAGACCCTTATCTCTAATTAACCACCTAAAGCAAGACATGGAGCTGTAGCACCAGCTTTGAGCAAAGGACTATCCCCAGCCCAGAGTTCAAGCTGCAGCACCATCTAATAATACACATATGTGTATATAATATACTTATACATCATATATTACATATATGTGTATATGTGTGTATGTGTATATATAAGTGTGTATGTGTATATATGTATGTGTGCATTGATCTTTGATCCTTCTCCATTGAAAAGTTACTCACAGTTTTTCTGTTTAACCTATGGATTCTTATTTTTACTTTCACCATATACTGTTATGAAATTGTCATGTTTCTTTCTACTACCTCCGTATCTTGTAGGTGGACACACATGTATTGGCCTCTTGCTATGATTATTATGCTAGGAACTGAGAAATGAAAGACAACTAAAGCACATTTCCTGTGGTTAGGATGGCCACAGGATGAATGAAACACATATTTTCCGTTGAGCCATTTTACATACAATAGGAGATGTGCAAATATATGTGAATGCCCCAAGGTTGTTATGACTCACTGTTTTTGTGAATTGGGAATGGTTTCAAGGAAACAGCATTAGGTGAAGAGATTTTTGACATAGAATGATGATGGCCTCTCAGAAACAGCAGAAGAGCATTCTGGCCAACATGGGCACATTTTCCTTGTGATACTAGATTTGGATTGCAAATACCACTGGAAAAACTGGATAGACAGCTAACTGAGAGATACTTGATGATTAAACTAGAAAATACTGGGAGCATCTGATTTACTGAAAGTCATTTTACAATGTCAAGACATAGATTTTAAAAATATACTAGTACAGTATGAACAATTCCATTCAAGGTTATAAGTGTGGGTATGTTACTGCAACTATATAATCAAGAGAAATTGAGACACCAAACCAAGCTGATGGAAGCAGGAAGTAGGAAAGGCATGGGTAGACAGAAAATATGATGATTAGCTTAAAAAACCAAATCATTAACAATCAAATATAAAATTGAAAATGTACTATCACGTAAGTCAGTCATGAAAAGATATGATTCATGATTATGGTAACTAAGAAATATACAAATGAAAAGCGGTATTTTGTTTTCTTAATTTATTTTATTTTTTGCTGTTTGTAGGATTTGAACACTGAGCCTGGAAACTATGTAAGCTTTATTGCTCAAGGCTAGTGCTCATCTACTTGTGCCACAGCCCTACTTTTGGCTTTTTTGTGATTAAGTTGTGATGAGCGTCTCATGGACTTTTCTGCCCTGGCTGACTTCGAACCTTGATCCTCAGATCTGTGTAGCTAGGATTACAGGCATGAGCCACCAACGCCTGACTGGGGTATTTTATTTTGAATAATATGACTTCTGTTGACCCTGGATTCCACTAAGGATATCTATGTAGATAAGACTTCAAAAGGAAATGGAAAGGGGAGTTTGAGAGGCTGAAGGACTTACTAGAGAGAATGATTTGGATAACATCTGAATGCATATAATAGGTGAAGCTATGAACATGAAGTAGGTGTTTTTTTTAAAGCACTTCTGTTTGAAAGAGAACAGGAATGAAACTGTTATATGTAAAACAAAATGTCCATACAGGGCCAGGTCTGCTTCATAAAAAGTTGTGGAAAGCACAGATATGAGTATTAAAATCTAAGCTGACCCTAACAAAACAAGTCTTTAACCTAAAAAAAATAAATTAATGAAATTAAGGGCCAGAAGGGCTAAACCTGTGGCTCAAATTGTAGTACTCCTGCCTAGCAAATACAAGGTCCTGAATTCAAAATTCATACTACCAAACAAAAATACTGTACAAAGAGTGACTCAATTCATAAAATGGGAGATGGTTACAGATCCATGATGCAAAACAAAAAAGGAGAAATACAAGCATGAATTTACATTGGTCAACTATGACAAATGCTAGAAATTTGAAATCAGATGACAGAAAGTGAATTAGGAGATCATTAGTGATCTTCTTGAGGCATTTTGTTGATTCCTGTAAATTTAGTAGAATTATGAGCCAGGGTAATACTGGACATAGTCCTAGTTCCTGTACAGGGAAATACAGATTGGTTTGTAGCAAAAGTGTAGGTAGGAGGAACAGAAAGTTTTTCTTCATTACACTTGTTTGACCTTTCAAAAGATCAAAATACTGATTTGAAAGAAAATAACCAGAGAAAAATGAAAAAGAGGAAATATAACAAACAAATGGAATGTGAATTTATTAATGTGAATTAATTCTATAAGCATAATTTGTGGGTGAAAATTAATTATTTTGTATTGTTGAACACAGATTATAGTTGTTACTTTATTTCCATTTTACACAAAACCTTCAACTAATATTGACTAAATAATAGAAATATAAAACTAGAAAGTATTGAAAAATTAGAGAATCCATAGACTAAATTATGTTAGTTACTAAAAAACTAAAATGTATTCTTTTAAAATAATTAATTTGGAAACCAAATTTGCTATATGACATGTTATGCTTAGTAAGGAATCCAGGATTGAACTGAATTGATCATGAAATTATAAAGGAAATGAGTATGTTAATATATGAGATTTGCCAGGGATGAAAGTCCCTAAGTCTCTTATCTCCAATAAACCACCAGAAAACCAGAAGTGGTGCTGTAGCTCAAGTGGTAGAGTACTGGCCTTGAGCTGAAGAGCTGAGAGACAGCGCTCAGGCCCAGAGTTCAAGCCCCACAACCAACAAAAAAAAAAAAAAATCTATGAGATTATAGTAACTACTGTTTCACAGCTTTACAAGGACTTACTAGATGACCTCTTTTTGTGAATTTCTCCATTTGTAAATTTAGAACTACCAAACCCTGAAGAGTGCTTTACAACTAACCATGGCCAGTAAGTGTCTTAATTCTTCAGTTTTATTATCAAGTGAAAATGATATGGCATAGATAAAGATGAGAACAAAAATAGTATATATATCTTTTCTTGCCAAATTCAGTAGAGGATTTTATGACAACTTTGTGACTATATCCACATTAAATTCTCCATTTTTTGGTATGAATGCTACTTACATAAGACATTGGGGGGAAAAGTGAGATGAAAGACAATCCCAACTAAAAAGGCAATCCAGATATAATGCAGGTACTCTACCCTAAGTTCCATGTTCCTGGAAAGAAACAGCTGGTGGATGGGAGATTTGATGAAAGTTTAATAAAACTTTACAAAAGTGGGCAGAGAATAGAGAAATGAGAGCACTTAGTGTGTATTCTGGGGTTTTAATAAGATCACAGTTCTTGAGGGGTTGAAGGGCAGGAAGTATTTACAGAACTTAAAAAACAGACAGGAAGGATAGAGCTAGCCCATAAAGTCCTTCAGAAGGAAGTTAGTGTACAAAACACAATACTTTACTCTCTTCTCTTCCTTTCCTCACCTACTCTGAATCTGATTCTAATCCCTGTTAAAATACTCCAAATAGAAATAGAAGCCAGAAGAGGCACTTGTGGTTTAAACTACTGTCTCAAGGAACCCTGAACTCAGAGAGTAAAATGATGGTAAAAGGACTTGGAGAGGCAAACAGAAAATATTCAATACAAAAGTAGTTTTATTTTATTTATTATATTTTTTTAAATTTATATTTTGACTGGTCCCCTGTAGCTCAAGCTTTCCTTAAACATACTATCCTCTGGCCTAACCCTTCTGAAGGGGTTCACCACTGGGCTCAAACTCACATAATTAATTATTAGCATGACAAGTAATGTAGCACGTTATGAAAAGGAATTGGGGTTTTAGTAGTCTTAATCAATACACAAGAAATCATTAGTTAGAGAATATTAGTTTAGGGAGATGTCATCATAATCGCCAACAGATCTAAATTCATACTCCAAACTTCAATAAAACTTTACAGCTTTACCTAATGAGATGTGCATCATACTCCATAATTCCAAGCTCTATCTTAACTTGGGCTTCTATTTATTCCATGCTCTACTATCTTGTGCTACCTGTGATAGATGCTCTTGAGATTTTATGGCTTTCTCTCTGCCTCATTTTAGGGTGCATCTATGTACCACATCTCTGAGTTTAGCCACCTCAGCCATATCTTGCCCTCTATACATAGAGAGCAGAAAACTTTACCAAAGGATTAACAAGTGATATTAAGACTTTTTTTCCTCATTTCTCTCATTACCTGTTCCCCTTTCTAACAGATCCTGAGAAAGCTTTTAACTATATTCTATACACTTAGATGCCCCTTCCCACAACACACACACACACACACACACACACACACACTCACTCACTCACTCACACAGAGTCAAATACATCATCTACTAACCCTACTCTCCCTAGCTAAAAAAGAAGGCATTACTTAATGATGAGAATTTCACACTAGGAAAAATAGGAAACTTTCTATGGCATCCTGGTGAGAAAATTATTTTGTGTAAGCAGCATATTTTTATTTTATTCAAATGTTATCACCCAGCTATTCCTAGTCAGTTAAGAAACATTTTCTACCACCCTCCATGGACTAGGCTTAATCCTGTAAAGAGAAGTATGTGTGGATCTTTACTGAGCATTATCAGGAAATGGAGATGGCTATACTAGATCTATTTTTAGAATCAAATTATTTTAATAATAAAGTAGCCTTGACTTACCATCATTCAATTGAAGAAGAATAGTGAATGATTTTTCCAGACAACTATTTTATTGCAATGCATATTTTAATTGTTAAACAAAACACATTTAAGGCAAATTGAAATTTTGGCTTTGTGGCTGTTTTAGTATATGAGAAAGTTACTAAATGTATGCTGCATTCAAGTTATGTTCACAAACCTTGTCTTATTTGTGATTTAATTTTTCTTTGATAACCATTTTATCATTTGTCACTACTGCTAGTGTTTCTCCCCATTCTATTTAATCTTCATAGATAGATAGATAGATAATAGATAGATAAATAGGTTAGTATATCAATATATAGACAGTAATATAGGTACTAATATTACACATATAACATGTACATACATATATGCAAATGCCAAAATGAGCAGAGAAAAACTGGCTTTCAAACAAAAGCTGTTTAAATTGTTACCTTCAGTTCATTCTAAAACACTCCTTTGTCATTCACAAATTAGACTTGTACATATAGCTTCTCTCATTTTCATTGTCTTTTCATTCTGCAAAGAATGAACTTTAAGCATGAAACAAATAATGAGGGTTAAATCAGTGAGGCATACTTAATGCAAAGAGGAAATTTAATGGCATTTGTATAATTATAGACAATGATAACTGACTATAAATCTTCATTTCCCAAAAGCCACAGCTATTAGGAATAGAATAATGTGTAATTTGTGCTAGATGTTTTATAAGAACCTTTTGCCCAAATCATCTTATTTTATTACAGCTTCAAGTATTGGTTACAAAAAAACTCATATCAGATGTTTAAAATAGAACCTATCTTTGATTATGTTTTATGGAATGATTTAAAATGTTTGGCTCTTTTGTTTTTGATTGCAATATGATACTGTCTTTATTATATTGGCTGGGAATCTTTGCCCTAGTATAAGATTTCATTTTAAACCATCCTTACAAGAAACAATAATATAAAAAGTCTCAGTTACCATAATAAACAGTAAGCTACATTTCAAGGTATGATAGATATGATTTTTATTAGAGGAACACTTATTCTTGTAATTTTTAAAGTGCTTCAGAATTTTATAGGACATTTGTAAATCTAGGTTGTCCAAGATTCTTCTCTTTCTTCTTTATTTTTTTTTAACTGTATGGGTTCTGCTTACGTATTAAAAGACATGAAGTTTGAGTTCTTGGTGAGTCCATGGCAAGCTGTGTGAATTCTAACGCCTTTTTGGTTTCCAAGAGTGCCATTCTGAGTTTATGTGTCTTCTTCTGAATCTTGTTCCCGAGAGACAGAGAAAACAGACCGTTATATATAATGGTTAATTTCTGATTCTTCATCCCTTGACTACTAAACACTCTTCAATATTTGGAGGATATTATTTTTTTCCTTCGATTTATCGAAGTGATTTAGAGCCTTTCTCTATTTTCCGACATTGTTAAAAATCTCTCTTATATGTAATATGAATATTAAAGTTAAATAAAAAGATGCACTTTTATATGGCTTTCAATGAAGCTCTCAGGGGAAATTTACCACATAGCCAACTAATAAATATTAGTGCTTATACTTGGCACCCGTGACTTTATAAGTGTTTCCCAGAAATTAGCTGATTAATCTTCATGCAACAGCTTTTAGACAGCAAGTTGTCTCATTTTCTCCACTTTTATCTCACACCAGCAGCTTATTTTTTTCTGTTCGCCATGCCCTATAGGCATCTTCCCTGAATACCTCCACATAAAGGAGAGCATATACATTTTGTGACTGTCTTGTGTCTCTTCAGACCCTTTCCTGATATGCTCTGGGTACTTTACACAGGCACAGGAGTCAGTTTTGAAGGTAAGGTGTGGAGATGTAAACACATTGCATACATTGCATGAGCCTTGAGATGTTAAGAGACAGCCCCTATTTGTCTAATAAAGCTCTTCTTTCTAAGGAAATTCCAGCGATTGTGATAATTGTGAAATGATATTCCACGGGTGATAAAAAATTAGTCATCAAGGCCTCCTTCATTCCTTTCTTAAGGGTCATTCAGAAGACCAAATAGACACAGTTGTTTGCAGTGTTTGCTACTTTTCTACAACTTTATACAAATTTCCCTTTTCCCAGAAGAAAAGCCCACAGCAGTTCATGATAAAGCAAAGTGTGCAAAATTGGATTAAATTTTCAATTACTAAATTACGTGCCATTTATATGGTACAGAGCTATGACCACAAACTTAGATCTCCTGATCATAGTTTATATAGAATATATAGTGCTTTTCTAGAATTAATTCAACCATAACAAAGAATCATGCAATATGCAAATAAGTGACTCCCAATCACAAAATTTAATTCCAATTCTTCTATGAAGCACACACAATACGTATGATTTTAAATATTTTCTGGTAAGCCTACCAGAAGCTCTTTTTATTTCTATTTTTATGGCATATATTTCTGCATCATTGTGTCTTTCAAAGACTTACACAGTTCCATTTGGCATACTGAGTAGAATATTAAGTGGGCTTCATTTATTTTCAGTTTCATAATAGGGGTTGGACTTCTACCTTATTACAGACACTGTTGATAATTTACAACCCAAACATTTGAACGGTTCAAGAGGGAACCAATGACTCAGTTAGCTTCTTCTATGTGGACATCTACCAGTTCTGGGAAAATATCTGTGTACTAAATGAGGCATTATTCAATTGGAGAATGATAGATGGATAAACATGAAGTCACACCCACCTCCCAGTGGGTGACATGACAACAAATATTATTGATATCATTGGTGATACTTGAAAGGGTGTTCAAGATGTCCTAAATATCTCTCTTCAATATTCACAGTGCCTGAGCTGGGAAAAGGATGGAATGGCTTTGTCTTGCTTAATGGATTGTGTGTAGTTCATAATGTATATTTTCATGGGAATGTTTCTGCTCTGTGTCAAAGCTCATTCATCATGATGTTGTTTGTTTTCAAAAACCTAAATAGAACAAATACCCTTTGGTGTATTTACTAGGAAATTTCTTATAAATAACTAAATCTAAAGAGTGGTGAAAATCACCTAATGTTCTTATCTGAAGTATTTCCATTTTTTCCTTAATATTCTGTAATTTAAACAAGAGCAAACTTTAATTACATATACAAATGATGTATTTTCAGTTAAGCGATCAGTTTTAAAAGATGAATTATTTTATTTAGGTGTCTTTAAGGCACCAATCACTTTCATTGTTTCCTACATCCTATATACTGATTATTTTAAATTAAGTAGAACACAAAAAGTAAACAGTAAATATTAAAAGAAATGCTTAAATTAATGGGATGATGTGTGAGAATATAGTAACACATTTTGTTTATTAACATTTGAACAATGTACACTTTTGGTAAATCATTCTTGTTTTATTTTTAACATATTTTTATAGAAACTTTTAAAATGTGTGTTTTTTTTTCACTTATACTTATGTATACACATTGGGCCTTGCTTTTGGCAGGATTTCAATCTTGTAATTAGCCCTATGTGTACTCTCCTGTTTATTTCAATAGGAGTTCAGCATTTTGTTCTGGTGAACTCAGCAAGTGGGTTCAGTTAAGATAAGATTTCTATTTTATTTCTAAACTATGATAGCATCTTATCTTTCCTAAGGTTCAGGACATATGAAATTCTCTAGATGTCATGTTAATTTTATTATTTTTATTTCCTATATTGGTTTCATATGTTGAAGACTTACTTTTTCATATACTGGAAGTATTGCCCTATAGCAATAAGTTATTAAGCTTTAAAAATCCCCCTTTAACAGGCTAACAAACAAAACCACACTACATTTGCACACATTTTAAAACACAGGTAACTGAAAGCTTACTACTAGTTTGTTTGTACACTTTTATGTATCATTCCATCAAATACAGTTTATTTGGATCTAAAATAGTAAAGAATTGTGACATTGGAAGCCTCTACATTAACTACAATACTGACAGTACAAATCAATGTAATATTCATGTGTGCATATACACATATATACATGTATATACACACATATACATGTACACACATAATGTGAACACCCATGGGCACACATACACACCTTGATACATGCAGGGAGACTAAAAAGTACTCATTTATTGTCTATTGCTATTACAAAATCCAAGAGGCTTAGTATTTTATAAAGGGACGAGGTATATTTAACTCACAGTTCCAGAAGTCTAAGATGGTGTCCCTGACTCCCATTTGATGTGTTCTGGCTACAGGCTACAATATGAGAGGGAAGAGGGCATTACAGGGAGAGTTAATACAAGTATGGTAAACAATGTATTTGGAAGAGAGAGTGATCAGAGAAGGGGACAAATTCCTGAGTAACAATCTATCCTTACAGGAACTAATTTCATGCTAACTGTGACAGATAAATAATAGATGCATATATACATACTATTTTTATATTGTATTTTATTTATCTATTTTATATTTATCTTACCAATGACTCATTTCTTTTAAAGAATAGTTTCCACTCTCATTATTCAATGAAGACAAATTTAGATAAAATATTTTAATTAAAATTCACTAAATAATTATTCAAACTAATTAATATTTAGTTTGATGATAATGGAAATATTCAAAAAAATTGAGAATTCATAAAAATGATTTTTAAATATTTTGAACATTTATTAAGTTATTTGTATGTGTATATAGGTAAGAAATTTTATGAAGTTACCTTATGAAATTCTCTATACTGAGAATTTAAAATTTGATTTAGCATGTTCTTAGTTCCTCCTCCTTCCCACTGTGATTCTCTCTTTGTATCCTTCTCCTCTCCCTTATGCTTTAAAAATGTAGCCCATTTCAACTGGCACATGTTGCCTTTGCAAACCATATTGTAACGTAAAATTAGAAAGGATTCTGGAATTTTTATATAGGGTCAAGAGTACTCAGCATCATAAAATAGGTCTGTAATTTAAAAAATAATAACTTTTCTCCCCTTTAATCGTAGAAAATAAAGTACCTCATCATGTCTTATCAACATACATTGAGGATTCATTTTCTCATTGATAAATTCATACAATTTGGAAATATTTTGATATTTTTAATTTATTGGAGGGGAGGAAATTGCAGTACAAAAGATTTAATTAGGTTTTTTTTTTTGCTTGAAATACTTATGAATGAAATCTAAATTCCTATCTGAGTCTACCAAAGGGAGGCATTCCTTTCAGCATTGAACATTGGTTTCAGAAGAATATGGAATACACACTGAAAACATATTACAGCTGTGCCAGGCTTGTCGCAATTATTTTGAATAGTTGGCTATTTGCCCCCATTTGACAGTTTGTGAACATGATGAATAATTTAACATTCATGCTGCTGCTGTTTTGGCACAATTAACACAAATCTCATATCCTTGTTATTCAAACTGATTGCAATATGTGGGGCGGGGGGAGTGAATCCATGACTTCATGTTGGGTTTGTAGATTGTTTTTAAAAATGGTTTGCAAGACCATTGCTAGATGGACCACAGTGAAGACCATTTTGTGTGATGACCTAAAAGCTTCTAAGAATATCCCTTCCCATTAAATCCCTGGTATCACTTTTGATCTGGTCTCTAATTTTAAATCTTTCTTGAAGAGTTCATCAATTGGATATCCATGTGTTCCAAGAATGTGAAAAATATATATGGTCCTCTGTGCAAAGCCAAAAATTCATATAGCATTGTGTATATCATTCAACATTTGTCATTCTACTTAAAGTGACTCAGAGGCCTGACTGCTACAAAATTTCTTTCTTATGCTTAGTGGTATAACTTGCAGTTTGTCATCTGTTACATTCCTTATGTGTAAAAAGACATCAGTTTAGTTCAGATAGAGAAAGGATCAGGCTTTAACAAATAAGAATATATGTACTAGAGATGATCAATAGCTAAATGAGAAAGTTTCTTTTATAATTGCTCCTATGACTACAGAATACTGGAACTGATTATTTTCTACTACCAGATGACACATTTTTATATAAAGGACAAAAAGCTCCTACCTTATAAATATTTACTCAATGAATAAATACTAATGAATAACTTCATCTGTAAGTTATATATATATTTGTGTGTATATATATACATATATATGTGTATATATACATATATATGAGTATATATGTATACTTACGTATGTGTGTGTATATAACACTACATCCTTCTTGGAACAACAGAATGGTGAGACAAATTACAAGGGGGGAACCAATGCAACAGTGATATGCACAAGACAATATGTTTGAAATTATTTGTACAACTTGGGGATGGGAGTGGCGGGGAGAGAATGTAGGAGAAAAATGAGGGAAGGGCCAACAAGTTTGACCAGTAATGTACCTATTACCTTACTTATGTAACTGCAACCCCTCTGTACATCACCTTGACAATAAAAATAAATAAAAATAAAAGATTAAATGTTTAACCCATTATATAATAATTATAATTTTGTATCATAGTCATACTAATTAAGTCCATTAATTTTCCAGGTACACCACTAAAAATTCATTCGTTTAATAAATATTATTGATAGTTCCTATGTAGCAGGTCCAATCGTAATTTCTGGTGACATGGAATAAAACAGACAAGATATAGGGAATGATTTTTAATTAAAGACAGATTGCCTATGAAAGTGGTGGTGGAACCACAAATAGAATAGAAGTCATAAATTACAGTCACAGTTTTAAATTGGATTAATGAGGAAACATGCAGCATCATTGGACATGCAGCCATTGTGTGGAGGCCTACAACATTCAAGAGCTAAGGCAATGAGCAACATCAACTCTCTTGGGGAAGAGCTTATGGGGAAAGTGAGGTATCAGCTCTTAGCCTTGAAGTATAACATGTGAAGCCGCATAGCTGTACTTTACATACAGGATCTCTTTCTGGAGTTATCTTTCAAGAGAACATATTCTCCATAATTCTGCTAACATATTCTCCATAATTCTGCTAACCTTTGTGTATATAAAAGCAAAATAAAATGTTCTCTCACTATTCCAGCTTTGGAAGTGGAGAAAACCATAATTGTTGAAAATGTGTGCAAAAGAATGACAATGCACTGAGTGCTGGTGGCTCACACCTGTAATTCTAGCTACTCAGGAGGCTGAGATTTGAGGATCATGGTTCAAAGCCAGCCTGGGCAGGAAAGTCTTTGAGACTCTTATCTACAATAAGCCACTAGAAAACCAGAAGTGGCACTGTGGCTCAAGCAGTAGAGTGCTTGCCTTGAGCAGAAGAACTGAGGGACAGCGTCCAAGCCCAGAATTCAAGCACCACGACCAAAACAAACAAACAAATAAATAAAAATCATATGCACTAGGTGCATAGTTAAAGTAGTGGAGTGCTGGCCTCATAAGCACACACCTTATGTTCAACTCCAGTGCTAACAAAAAGAGAAGTAATTCTATATATGATATATGCATATATTTGTATGTACATTAAATGTACATATATGTATCACACCTAATATCCTTTTATCTCTATTCAAACACAGATTAATGTAAGTTGAACTGAGTTGTAATGCTATACAGAAATACTCTAATACTATACAGAAAAATAATACTATACAGAAAAGAAATCAAGTGTAATTTGTGTTTTGTTGTCAGCTATAAGTTGTCCAGGACTCAGTTTCATAATTGACAAAATATAGGTTGGGGAGGGGTAAATTACTATTTCAAATCATGCCTAGTCAAGCATCTGGCTTACTGTGGGCTTAAGAGCTATGGAATAACATGTTGGGAGTTTTATCATTGGAATATAATGCCAAACTTAATGTCATAGGACCTACCCTGCATATATTTTAAAGGCAAACACATATCTTTAGTAGCAAATTTGACTTGGAAGGGTATTATGTTGGAGGTCACGGCTCTATGCTTCTATTTCCTCAGTAGGGTAGGGACAAACTTCCCTGTTTCAGAAATGAAATATGAATGGAGATGAGGTGTTCTGCCCTGCCAAGAGCTGGCTCTGGGTTTTCTCTTCTGCTGCCTCTGTGGCTGTACTATCTCCCTGTGATTTGCACATATGTGCTTTCACAATGCCAATACATTCAACATCAGATGAAGTCTTTTCCTTGTGGTAGATATTTCATCTTTTGGAGATGATTTTCTATGACTACTCCAAAACACTGTGTGTTGATTTAGCACTGAGGTCATAGAAGCCAATTTTATTTCCCAAGTTTCCAAATTCTTGCTGTTACTTTCTCTTGCTACCTCATGTCATCCATAGAAATATCACTGCCAATTTTACAATCATATTTAATATCCAGAACCTTAAATGCCTAAAATCAACTATTTTTTATTCCTGCTTTTTTCTGTTGCTTTTATCTAAATACTTGACTTATTTACTCATTCATTTGTATATATCCTCTTTTCTAAAAAAAAAAAAAAGAAAAGAAAGAAAAAACCAAAACACCACCACCAACAACAAAAATCGCAGCATTTATAGCATGCTTACTGTATATTTACTCTTCGTGTCAAAAAGATGAAGAATGTACAATTCCACCTTGTGAGCAGAGTATGGAACTGATTCTCAAACAAATATACAAATCTTTTATTTCTTTAATGCCAGTACTAGGGCTTGAACTCATGGTCCATGTGTTATTCTTTAGTTTATATTTTGCTCCAGGCTAATACTCTACAACTTGAGTCACAGCCCCACTTCTGGCTTTTTGTTGGCTAATTGAAGATGAATCTCTCAGTTTTTTCTGCCTAGGCTGGCTTTGAAATGTGATACTCATTCAGATACCTTAATGACTTAAATCTGAAGAATACAGGCATGTGCCACTGTTGCCTCCACAAAGAAATCTTTCTAATTTATTCTGGGATTGCATTAGAATCACTAAGTACAGAATGCCAAGAACCCAGAAAAAGGAACAGAGATAACTGCCTAAAGTTTTAAGAAAGAATTCAAAGAGAAAGTAACATTAGAGATGAGTCATGAAACATTAGGAAGAAAAAAGAATCTACCAAGAATAAGTTTTTCTGTACTAAAGAAGCAGGTTTTGTTATTTTGCATGTCAGATTCCTCTGTGATTCTTATGTCTTTCAATTTGCATTCCTTCCTTTATGTGCACTGGCTATTTTATTTTTTATTGTGTCAGTGTCATTTGAACAATGCCATTAGTTTTGTTTTGCTTAGTTTTTCAGATAGAGTCTAATGCTTTTTTACTAGACTCATCTTGGATTGCAATCCTCCTACGTATACCTTCTAGGTAACTGTGATTATAAATATGCTTCAAATGCACCAGCCTTTCTTTGTACGGCTCTTCAGAAATTCTTTCTGGAAAACGTAAGATTTAAGAGAAGCACACATTAGCAGGATGTTACTAGAAGAAATTATCATAGAATCTGTTTGAAGAAGGTTATAAACTTTAACGTTTTAAATGCAGCTAAATTTCTTATTAAAAATTCATCACTGGTTTTTGTCGTAACTGATACTTGTTTACTTTTATAATTAAAATTAGAAAAAACATAATAAATTAATGGAGAATGGTTTTCAATCTGCATTAAATTTTATTGATGTATTCCCTTGGAATTAAGTGTATAGAAAGATAAGTGATAAAAATTGAAACATATAAAACTTTATATTAAATAAAATTCCACAGAAATCATCACTTTGTCTTCAAACAATACACTTGTAATTTTGTGTCAGAAGGAAAATAGGTTAAATTAACAAAGAAGAATGTTAAATTCTGATTTAATAGTTTATTACTCTTTTGTTATTATTTTTAATATATTTTTGATTGATTTGGAAAATACACATAAACATTTGCTTACATATATAAGTAAAATGCTACAAAATGAGAAAACAAAAAAGTAAGATAATTATAATCTACAATTGCTAACTAGAAAATAGAAAATGGTGGTTTCCACATCTGAGCATTGAATTTCATTTAAAATTTCCCCTCTGACAAGGTGAAAAAGGAAATACGTTTCTATTAACTGATAAAACAAAACACATCAACTCTTCACTAGGAAACAACAACAATAACAACAACAATAACAAACACCTTTCCAGGCATTAAATTCTGGGAAGAAAGGGCTGGCAACACAATTTAGTGGCAGAGAGGTTGTCTAGCATGCACGAGGCCCTAGGTTCGATTCCTCAGTACCACATAAGCAAAAAAAAAAAAAAAGAAGAAAAAGATAATTCTGGGAAGTACCACTATTTCAGATGATGACTTGTGTAATGAATGCAAGTTTGCAGACATTAAAAAAAAATTCTTCACAAAATATTTGTCATATCAGCCTACAATAAAAGCTAAGGGCATAAGATCCCATTGTCATCAGTAGATCAAATTCTGTTTGGAGATTTCTTAAACACGTGGGAGGAAAATGGTAATATAAAAGAAATCTTCTAGAAACAGAATAAAGTCTCCAGTGAAGATAAACTGTTGTGTGTTTTAAACAGAGTGTTTGATTGTTTCACAATTGTTTGAGTAAATGCTTCCACTTTTATTGTGAATTAAAAGTTTTAGAAAATTGTGAGAGTGTGAGGGTAGAGGAGACGCAGCTCAAAAAGAAATACATTCATTACCTGATTTACTATAACTGTAACGCCTCTGTACACCACCTCTGTAATAATAATAAAATATATTTTTAAAAATTCTAAGATAGAAAAAATATACTTTTTTTAAATTTTAGTCCCATTTTATTCTTGAAAATAGAAGAGCTATTTAGATGGTGGCAACTAATGATTATTTAATTATTTATCATTCATTTGGTCTTTATCACCATCATCTTTTAGTTGTTCTTCCTCTCACCAATTCTGTTATTTCTAGAGATGCAAACTTTCATCTTCCTGCTTCAAATACTACATCCACTGCCCAAGTCCCACTGCACTTTTAAGCCTTCTTCACATTTGACTGACCTCCTTTGGGGTATCTAACTGGATGCCCAGGACACTACTTTCACCAGCTCTGACCTGGTTTGTTTTCTTTTCCTATTTGAGTTTCCCTTTTTCTGCCTATTCTTTATTGCAATATACAGTTCTGTCCTCAGCCCACTTTTTCTATCTTAATCTTAACTCCCACATACATTCCTATTTTAGCCTCTGGCATTTGAGCTTTCAACTAATTTATGGAACTGCTTACGTGCAGCTAAAATACTACTTGGTAATCTTTTCCAAATAAACAAGTTCAACAATCTCTCCTCTCCATTCTCAGTTGTAACTGCTCGTCCTTCTTTTTTACTGATAACAATGGTTGTTCTTCAGTGCCAGGCTCATGAAAATCCAGTGTTTTCATCTTTTTTTCTCCAACCATTCCCCAAGATTAGTACACTTAACCTCTTTTATATTTCCCTAGTCTGTCCCTCTTGTCTGTTTTCATATTCCACTGCCATGTTGGGGCTTAGTTACCCCTATTCTAGACCATTAAAATAAAACCTACATGACCTGCCTACCTCCTACTTGCTTCACTAACTAAATGCATTCCTCCTCTGCGACAGGACTCATTTATCTACAAAGGAATTTTTTTTTTATGGCACTCTCCTGTTTAGAATCCTTCCGTGGTATTTCATCACCCATATTAGGATTACAAGCATGACTGTATAGATGCTTTTAGATGTGGCCCCTGCTGGTTGCTCCTTTCTCTCTTCTCTTTGCAATTTACACCCTTTTATTGACAAAATTGCTCCCATTTCCTGCACTCACACATGCGCTGCTCTTTTGTGGCTTTGTGCTTTCGTTGAAGCCCTGTCACGACCTCCTCATCTTTCTTCACCTGCACTTACTCATCCTTTAAAACCAAGCTCAAGCACCATCTCTCACAAAAAGCCTCCTATAAAACCCCAGTTGGGCTAAATGCCTGTCGTCTAGGTTAACTGAGTAATTGGTGCAAATGCTATACATGTATCTTCATTTTTACTGTAGCTGTTTCACCTCTGATTGAAGCTATTTAGAGTAACAACCGTATTTTGTTTATTTTCCCACACAATAGCAATTAGCTCAAGATCTAGGAAATATTCCGATGTCCAAAAACTATATTCACTTGTTACTATCAATATTATTGTTTATCAGTGTACCAAATGCATCTTAGCATAGCCAAATGTAAAGAATATTCGTTGAACATATTCATTATTCAATAATGATGTGAGGAGAAAAAGCTTCATAGTGAGCATTCTCTTAACAACTCAACTTCAGCCCAATTCTTCTCTACCATCCCCATTAAATTTAAAATCCCAAGCATGTAATTAAATAATTTGTTGATATTGAGACTATTGGACATTATTGATTTTGAATGACAAACTATTATAGAACTGCTTTTGTTATAGGCGACAACTAATATGATGTCATTTGGAGCAATGTGAATCACTAAATTCTTACCAGTAATAGAAACAATTTAATGTGGGTGATATGTTAAATGATAAATTTTATACTATGTACTAGGAATCTGTGTTACAATATAATGTTTTTAGCACTAGAGGGTAATGAGAATGTGATTTATCTGCTTTACCTAACCTACCTAGAAATTCACACAGGTGGAATTTCCTTCATGACATATTTCTATTTTTTTTGTTTAACAATGCAATCCAGGCATTTGGCTTAAACCTGAGCCTACATAAATATATGTACACATACATCCCCCAATGTGGAGTAGTTACAAAGTAGAATCATTTTTTGGTTTTACTATATCCACTTGGACCATTGAGGAACGTAGAAGATTCATTTCTGAAATTCATAGAATCCCTATGAAGTTGTTATGGAGTGTTCTTTTCTGTTTTGTAACTTCTTTCCAAACTCCATCTAGGAATATGTAAAAAAATCAAAATCTGAAAAATAATTTCATTTCTAGTATATTTGAAATTAAACTCTCAGAAGAAAAAAATGAAATGCAAATAGGAGTCAAAAAGAAACTTTCTTGATAGTTGAAATTGAATCAAGATGTAAACCACATACTATTTGGATGTTATATCATCTTTAGACTATTGAACTACATAGTATCCGTTCCTTGTAATAAGACTCAGGTGATGGTGTTTACCTTTACACTCACTTAAAATGCAGAAATCAGAATGCTTCAGTTTTCTATATCCCAAGAGTCTGATTTCTGAAAATAGCCTTTATCGCTTTTTCCAAGTCTGAAATCTGAGAGTAGTTCTTCAGAACAAGGAAATGGGTCAAAGCCAAGTGTTCACTTCTGCCCAAGATGCCAAAAATCACTTGCGAATTGGTATCACTGAAGAAGAGGAAAAATATTTTGTGGTCCAGTATTGGAAAACTACCTCAGTTTAGCTAAATAGTTTTAAATGAGAAGAGTACTTACCCTGTTGCATATATAGTTAAATGTCATATATAACTATATACAGTTAGTTAAATGTCATCGAGAAATTTGTTTCTGTGTACTCCTGAAATGCTAGTTGAGAATCCTTGATGATAGGGAATGTTTGTCTTTGAGTTCTTACAATTTTAGTATAGTTCATGGTATAAATGTCGAATGCTTACTTTTGAACAATATTTAATGTGTACATATGTTTTTATATAAAGAACCCATGGGTCTGTAAGTATTTGCATATACAAAAACACATAGGCATGTGTAAATATGTAAGTATGCATGCGTATGCAAGGTACAGAAAATCAAGATGCTTTGTAGGGGCATTCACATAAGTTCAGTCTCCTTACAGCCTCAGTGTTTAAGGTCCTTGTTATAAATACAGCTCAATTCTCTCCAATTGCTGTTATTCTACTGAAGAGCAACTGAAAGGAAACCCATGTCCTATGCCACAGTCCCATTAACCTGAGAAATAGAAGACAGATTTTCTCACACCAACTTATGCAAGAAGAAGACTTACCTCTTAAATTTTATAACACTTGATTGTTAGCTGTTAGTTCTCAGGACTGGGAAAAATGAAATTTATATTTAAAAAATCCAACTCTGTAAGAGTATTTCATTACCATACTAAAAAATACTTTTCTACACACCCCAAAATAGAACAAAGTAAATTCTTCAAGTGTTTTAAGCAAACCTGTTTGAATTTTTTTTTAATTAAAAGCAAGTAAATTTGGCAGTTTGTCTTAAAGGGTGCAGGAATACATAGAATACTTTGGATTTGTTTGGGATCAGCTTCTGACAAAATTGATGACATTTTTAGAAACAGTATTGACGGTTAGTTTGGTAACCTGCTGGCATCCCCATATAGCATTTCCCAAGAACCACAACAGTCAGGAAGTCATTCTCTGAAAATTATTGAGGACCATTGTTTGGAAGCAGTTGTACCAGGATAGAGTTCATATGAGTTTCACAGAAGTTAAGTAATTAAATCAGTACTACAAAGCAAAATATTCAGGAACTATGCATTTAATGTATACTTAATATATTCAATATATTCTATATATAATATGTATTACACACATATATGCATATATAAATTTCTAACATAATCTATAGCTAAAGAAATTTAAACTCATGGCACATGAATTTTAGAGTGTCTACATTTAGGAAAAGATATTTTACAATATATAAAGAAAGATGAATGAAGAGAAAGCAGTAAACAGATTAAAGATAGAGGGAGCTGGACAATGGGATGTTCACTATACTATAATAATCACTAAATTAAACAAAGAAAAATATATCTTGCCTATTCTGTTTACTTGAATCCAGTCATTCATTTCTGCAGTTGAAAGCAAGTCTTGTAGAATGTATTTCAAACTCATTTAATGAAATCAAAGAAAACGGAGAAGCAACAGCAATCAGAGAAAAACTTATAGAGTAAATAAAAGGTCATCTAATTTCTACAATAAAAAATGAGCTCTTAAAAATTCATCAAAAGTTTAAGGTTGGCTTATTTTTCTTGCCTTTTAAAAAATACTTTGAAACTATACATTTATTGTGGAGGTATTAACATTTAAGTAAATCAGAGTGGGAAAAATGCCATAGTGTTAATCATGCAATTTTTATGAAAGTTTTCTGCAATTGAATGGGGCAGGGGAAACCTGATCTTGCTTCTGGGGTGGCAAACAGCCCACCACTGTTAGATAGCTAAGTGCTATGTCCTGCATCTTGTTAAATGTAACTCAATCATCTTGACTTCAGCAGAAGGGGCTTTATTTTCATCCTGGCACTCCAGTCTTAAAGGAGACTAAAGCTCATGTTTGTCTAAAGCTATGACATGACTATTCCTATAAAATAATTAGTGACATTTGAACCCTTTTCTGATAGACTCAATTTAGAGGGAGACTAAGTGGCTTTCTAAATGTATTGAATTCACATTTTAAAATGCTGTTGAATGCATTTGAAACAGCCTGTTTAAGGAAGTACAATACTACGGACTTTAAAAATCCAGTATAGGTTTATAAAACATGATTCTTTCTATAAAATCTATTTTGCTCCACTATTTATGTCAAATATGGTTGGAAAGTTTTGCTGTAGACTGACTCTTATGCACAGAAATTATTGTCCTATTCATACTATAATACTCCTATCTTCACACATTTGTTGTTTAAGGATTTCTGATAACCATTATGAGAAATAAAGATGAACATACATTATTGTATAAATTATGAACATACATTATTGATTCAATAAAAATTAAAATATTGATAAAAATATCTGCCCGGGGCATTTGTGCATAGCTAATGATAAATGTAAGAAATTGATGATTATATATTAATCATTTTCAGGCAATTTCAACAACGTTTTTATGTGGTGATGTTAAATGTAAAGGGAAAATGTTCCTGTTGAAACTATTACAGTATACATTCCATCAGGATGTGAAATTAACTTATTTACCAGCCAATCAGGATTCCCTGGTGATCTGAACACAGCATGAAACAAAACTTGTTGAACAGTTAAAATAGTAAAGAGACTTGTTGACCTGTGAGATGTAATGACTTAAAATATAAATAGTAGCAGGAGATATTCCCATAATAATTGTACAGGTGTTTCACCTGCTGACCTTAACGTCTCTGCTTCCTAAAGTTAAGTACGACACTTATATCTGGGAAAATAATTTGCTCTGAAACATAAATACTAACTCATGAAGCTCATACCTCAGGTTATTAAAACCTACTCACATGTGGAGGATTTAGTACTAGTTATGGATCTTCATGTAATTTAAGGCCTGATTTACCATAAAAGATGCCATTCCTTCTATGCTGCACAAGTAGCGAGGGGCGGTGGATCCGAATCCACATCTGGCCAAGTGAGTCACCAGCAATTTGTTAAGTGGCAAAATGCTGCTCTCCCTTCCTTTGCAGCTGCCTGGAGGTCAGGGCTGATTAACAAGGCTGCTTCATGCTTGGTAGTCTAAATCATGGTTTTTTATGATGCTTACTACCCTCTCATCTCTTCATGCTTTCAATGAGATAATCTTACATTTTATGCTCAAATTGACTGTACTAGATGATGTAAACTTAGTGTAAATATCATCTAAAATGCAATCATGATGGGACAACTTTTCAAGCTACAAAACTAATAACAACCTATTATTCCTTTCTTTGACATCGTTTTTGGTGCTAACTTCAAATTAGCAATGACTTTCAGGAACTTGTTGCCTTTCACTCCAAAAGGATATTCCAAAACCACTATCTTCCCAATATCTACATTTTTCTTTCAGGTACTTGCATTGACTCTCAACTCCATGGTCAGTTCTAATGTTCAGAGGTTTGGCCACAGGCTGTGATTTTGTTCAGGCTGCACACATTTGGAGGTAGAGCTACCTAGTAACCCTGGTCCTTGGATGTCCTTGTATTAGCCAGTGATAAAATATAAATATGATTTGACAAATAGGATGAGAGAGGAGCTCCATTTCTTAACAAAGAAATTTAAATTTATATCTCACTGTGACCAATTAGGATATTGAGCTTTAAACCTAAATATCTTACCTCTTTGAATGCATGTATTTTTACAAATTGTAGTCTTTTTTACAAAGACTTGTATAATCACAATTCTTAATTTTAAAAATAGAAAAGTGGAATTATCATTTGTAACACTATACGTTTAGAAACTTTTCCCACATTCATTTTGATTAACATCTTTATTAATAACACATGGCAATCTTTAGCAACTATAGTAAATAAAATGAGAATTCTGCCATGTCAAAAGACATTTAAAATTATATAAAAGTAATAACAGAAAAACAGTGAATTTTCTAACTACTTTTATGAACTATAATAAGGTTACTTTGCCACATTTTAAAAGAATAGAACTTCCTTTATCTGTTTTTTGATGCATACTTAATGTAAGAGTATGAAAATTAGTATAATTATTTCTGCCAAGGAAGAATTTATACCAAGCTACTTATTAAATATGGGAGATTTCTGGGGTCAAATATTTTCAATATACGACCTACATTTAGCTTATTCTTTAATTAATTCATTCATTAGTAGGTTAAGTTTTCCTCTCAGCCTAATAGAGAAAAATATTTTGTTCTCTTTGAAAATATAATCTTCTTAGAAAAATTATTTTTATATAAAGCAATGAGTTATAATCTTTCTTTCTTCCTTTCTTTCTTTCTATAAATTGCAAGCACTGTTAAAAACATGAGTACTTCAGAATGTGTATAAAATATTGTGAAAAAATATGCAAGAATATATAACACACACAAGTATACACACAAAGACAGAGGAAGAAAGAAAGAGAGAGGAGAGCAAGAGAGAAAGAATACATCATATCCTGAGACCTTAGTGTCCCTAATGTAAAATCTTGATATAAGCAGATTAGCTATAGTAGAAAACTATAGCTCACAGTCATGATTAATCCAACAAAATATGTGGACAATCTGTCATCAGCTAAGGTCTTCCTTGATACAAGAGAATTCATTACTAGAAAAAAATGGAAAAAAGATACAGAGATGGATGAAAAGAATATTGCCATAGAGATGTATAAAAATTATTCACCACACCAGCCAAAATAGATATAAAGACTTATAGATGGTTTACATGATTTGTGGCAGAAAAACAAAAAGATAAATTGGCACTTGGTTACTCATTGCTTGGAATGTTTACCATTAGCCTCATAACCTATAACCTTTTTTCATTTATTGTTTGTTTATTTGTGTATATGTGTTGTATGTGTGTGTGCCACTCCTGGGATTTGAACTTAGGACCTGGGTACTGTCCCTAAGCTGTCATTGTCAAGACTAGAGTTCTATTATTTGAGCTACACCTCCACTGATGGCTTTTTGGTGGTTAGTTGGAAATAAGAGTGTCATGGTCTTTCCTGGCCCACCTGGCTTTGAATCATGATCTTCAGATCTTAGCCTCTGAGTTACTAGGATTATAAGCAAGAGCCACTGGCAATCAGCTATAACAAGTTTCATAAGTTATAAAACAAAACAAAAATTAAAACAAATAAAAATCTTGAAATGTTGCTGTATGAATGACTAAAAGTGAAGAAGTGCAACAAGTATTACAACTAAAATGTTTCCAAATATTATTAGATTTGAGAGTAAAAAGAGAGTGCCAACTTTGTGTTGCTGAAATCAAATTAAGTATCGTACATGACAGCCTAAGAAACAACCTACCACATTTAGCTTGATTTGTTCAATTGAGTTTCATTTATCTAAGTTTTATAGTTTAACAGGATTGAAATAAGTTTTACACCATCTTTAAATCTACAGAGATTATTTTAGAAGATGAGAACACAAAAATAATTATTCTTATTAATATGTAATTATAGAAAAGTTTAATGTACAATGTAAATTTTAAAATATGCATACATTATAGTATACAAAATTAACTAATAAATACATGTATTACTTCATATAATTGTTATTTTTGTGGTGACATCACTTTATATCTATTTTGTTAGCATTTATTCAAAGTGCTATTTATTATTAATTATAGTTACCATGTTGCACAATTCTAATAAAATAGATACTACATCTCTTCAACAAAGTTATACAATGAAAAATATATTTATCACTTAAAATAATAAATAAAACAAATATTTTCCTTATATTGGTTAGCACATTATGTCATTTCATTTGCAGTATTAGTTGAGATAATAAAGTAGAATATTCAGAATACATTTGGATTAAAGTGGGCATTACTTTTTATCAAAAGAAGGATTATAGAATTCAATTAGCTACTAGGAGTTTCTTTAAGTCACTAAAGTAATGTATCAATCTATAGAAAAACAAAAACAGGAATAGATATATTGTCACATATGTCCTCAACCCAAACCTTTCCCATTCAGTTCTGTAATTTAAGAAGCTGAAAAGTTAGGCATCCTGGATGTTCTTTCTCTTTGATACAACAGGGAAAAGAAAATGAATTGATGTTGATTGATTTTGCAAAGAGATTAATTCTATGGATGTGCCCTAAGGGGGAAAATGGAAAATTGAATTTTCTCTACAAACCATTGTTAATAATAAAAACTATTGTTAACTAATAAACAATGTATTTCCTAATCTCTCCCATAAGGTAACAGCTGCTCCTATAGCCAAGACAGTGAAATCAAATCCAGAATATAATTTTGCACCCACACCACAAAAGAGAATGGGAAGGAGAATGTTGTACATTTGTTCAAATGATGTGTTTTACACTCGAGAAAATATAAAATGGGAAAGAATCATTGAGGTATTTTTTTCTTTCTTTCTAGTTCTTGACCTTTGGAGAAATCTGTGCTCTTAAGAAGCAGTGCATACTGTGCGTTTTGAATATCTATCACCAAAGAATTGTACTGATCATTATAATAAACCCCTATAAGGAGCTGTAATTCTAGCAATTAACATTCCTGCTTCTTATTGAAATTTTTAAAAGCAATTTTTTGACTCTTCCTAGAATATAGAGAAGGTAACAACACACTAGATTGGAGGTGTAACATTTTCTCTGTGATTAAGAGAAACCCATGCCTCTCTTTGTCAGAATTAGATATAAAGGAATCCTTCAGACAATATTGCCAGTTTTTTCACTGTGTTTATTTAGAATGGATAAGCTTTTTTATATACCCAGTGAGAAGGTGTGTGAGGTGCCTTTACTGAATGCAAATAACTAATAAGTTCACATCCTGGAACACTCAGCAGCCAACCTGAGGGTTTCATTTGTATTCCACAGATGCTTTGCCTTCCTCCTCACTGCCCTCATCAGCATGAACAATGGGATTTTTGTCTCACTTGAAAACTTTCTTGTTCATTTTAAGTTGAGGTGGAGACAGTCACTTACAAACAAGGCAGGTATTCTCAGTGTGTTGTTGTTTGTAAAATGTTCCCGTACTTAGGCACATTGAAGTCACTTACCAGATAATCTAATAAAGAAGCCAAGGTAGTAACAAACTCATTGAACAGAGAAACAAGCCATGGCAATATGACCATTTTAAGCATTTTTAAAGCATTGTTATACATGATTGACTTAAGAAGATAAATTACAAAAGAGTATATTCACAACAAAAGTGATAAATCCTGTATCGAAGTCTAGATTTTAGTCACTTTTGGCAATGTGGGACATGGACGTGAACTGACACTTCTCTACTCATTGTCTTCCATCCCCCACTCCAGTGCAATAATCTAAACAAAATATTACTACTAACTAAGGACAGTGCACAACTTAAAAAAAGTCTCAGTAATTTCTTGTATCCTTCCTTACCTTTATGTTTCTTAACATTTTCAGTCACAATGTGATAGTTTCCAGTCTCTTTTTGCATTTGCTATAATATTTATTATTTCAATTCTTTAAATGCAAGCATTCCCCCCCCCCTACAAAAGCATTACAGATATCAATCAAGGGAGATAAAGTTACTTTGTGAGTTTCTATTCCAGAGGGAATGGACCGGAAAGGGAAGGGTTAATGATTTTATAGCAATGGAATTCTGCTTACATTTTACTGATTCCTTCTCTCAATTCATGCTTTCACACATTGCTTATACTAAAAGAATCCATAGGGTCAGATTATGCAAAGTATAGCTACATTTCTGAAGCACTGTTTTAACCTGCTGCTCCCAGTTCTCATCCTTGCTGCGGTGGTGCTTACACTTCCTTATCACTCTTGAATAGGAAAAAATATATACAAAATATGTAGTATATCAAATATGTAGTATACTAAAAATGTAATATATCAAATATGTAGTTCTGTCCATCAAAAAGATATGTTCTGATCCCCTAAAGATGTTTTTTTACCCATGAAACTCTTTTTGAGATAAAAGGGTGAAGGTTCAATTTCCCTCGATGAAAAAAAAAACTTATTAAAAATAAATTTGAACATGGGAATGAAAAAAGGCAAATGTTTGAGTATTACTATAGTGAAGTTGATCTTAGTCCTTTATCAACTACTAAGGAAGCATTACATTGAAAAAAGAATAGCAGAACATAACAACTGTCAGATAGAAATATAATATATAGATATATATTACATGACTCAATCAAAATTCACCTTGAAAAAAAATAACCTAAACTTTATTTATAGGATTTATGAAGTTCTTGGTCATGTCTTTTAGGTGAATTGATTCACCTTGGTACCCTGA
>NW_012267306.1:7658251-7697675 GCF_000151885.1 Dipodomys ordii
TTACATTTCAGTTATAAGGTTAAAGAAAACTACAGAAGATCTGTAGATATGTTTGTTTACTATACATTGTTGTTAAGCCAGAAACTATATATATATATATATATTATATATATATATATATATATATTGTATATATAATTTTGATATAGTGGGGACATTCTTTCTGAATGATCTAGTGTGAATGAGGTTGTCAGGTAGGAAGAGAATGTAATTATCACACTCTGGATTAGAAAATTAAACACCTATTAATTATGGTGTTTTGGATTTAATATGCACCAGATAAAATATACTAAATGAAAAAATAAATTTTTGCTCTAATATTTCTCCAATTATGAATAAATCCTTAGCATCAATTAGCAGTTGCAATTTAACTACAAAACCTTTTCACTATCATACAACATTAATTAATTAAATCTCTATTTTGTTTTTCTATAAGAATAGTCCTTAATAAGAATACATAATATTATGGAATTCATGTTTTGTATTAGTCTTTTATTTTTCAGATGTCATCAAATAAGTCTTAAGTTAATGGTTCACTTTTTCCAAGTTGATACTCCCTATAAATAAGTTTTCCATGTTACTTTACTTTTCAAAGATTTGAATGGCTACATGATATAATACTGGTTACCATGAATGATATAAGTACATTTTGAAATTCTTCCTAATTTACAGACAGTTGTCTACATGTTAGGTAACCTGTCAAAGAAAAAAAATAGAAAATTATAGAATTATGCTTCCGTATTTTGTGAGAGTTTTATTTCCATTGTAATAGATTATTCTGCATTACAGATGAGCCATTCATACTGTCTATACATTGATCCTAAACATTGCATTTAATTGAAATCCTCCTTTGTTTTATACATATACTTCAAACTTGTCTCTTGAAGCAAGCTGTATATGTTGAGGAGATGTAAATATTTGACAGTCCCTTTGTAAACCTCCTTGAGCAATGGCATCCATCTGAGTCATTCTGCTTTCCTTTAAATCAAAAACTACTCCCACAGTTATATGACAATTGTATTGATGCTCCAGGAGCTAGGCAATTTGGCAAAACAACTGTGAAATGAACAACAACAGAGAATAAAAGGAATGGTCCCAGTAGTTTTTTCTTCTGTCTTGTTTTATTAGTTTATCATTGTCTTTTTCCCCTCCTTTCACCACATGCCTGCTTCTTTTACCAAAGCAAATGTCTGGTAGCCAATTGTCAGTATTTAGTTTCTAAAACCATAATGTGGATTTTTTTTAGCTTTTTCCTTTTCCTCCTGATTTAGATGTCAAACACACTTAAAACATCCTTGCATTGCCCTTAAACATACTACAGCATGACTCATCAAGAGTTAAATCCCTGCCAACCTTAATTTCCCATGGTCACTTGTTTTCAAAGATCCACCATTAACTCTCTCATTGCTCAGGTTGCCAAGATGAAGTTTCAGGCAATCACTGTGCTCACTTGCTACTTGTCTTCCTGGCTGGTGGGAGATGAGAGAGATTTGGTATGTTAAATGAGAAAGAAAAGGAAGTAAAAACAAGAAGGGAGCCTTTGTAGTGGATGTACGCTGCACATATCTAGTAAGATACCTCTTTACTTTCTAGGAAAAAGGAATTGAGTAGATATGTTCAGGACCATCTGGAGAAGTGATAATATTAGAAAAATAGGGTATGCTAGATTTTCCTCTAAACCAAACTGATTTAGAATCCTTGTGGGGGAAGAAAATGTGAGAACTCTGTAAATCTCAGCAGTCACTTAGAAATTATCCTCAAGAAACATCCAGTCAGAGGTACTTTTGTTTCTGTTAAATGTATGCAATATAGCTAAAATACTTTTAAAAGTTGATGCATAACTCTTCAGTAACTTGATAACACAAGTCAAGCATGTCATTTTTGTCAGGAAATGTTAAAAAAATCATTTGATCTTTCATTCAGGATTTGTGGTAAAATATAGTCTTCAGAACAACCTATGTGAATCATACACACATACAAAAATAGGTTTGGGGTTTTAAACAAATGACAAATGTTCCATCATTCAATGTAATGGGTTTTTCCAAGACACTGTGAACTTCACTTTACTGGAAATCAAAGACATGTGTAAGTCTCAATGCTATGGTAATCCTGTGAATCCAAAGGTTAAATCGATTATTTTAACCTTCCCTCTGTAGGGTGGAATTCGTAAATAGACCTTAAAAAAAGAGTGGACATTTAAAGTTTTTATTTTCATATTCCAGGAAGTGTTTTTTTTATTCTTTTCCAGAATCAAGTTATTTAACCACTGTAAAAATGGATTAACAGTTAATTCAAAACTCTCATCTAAATTTTCTTGTAACTGCTTGACAATTTATTTAGTCAAAAGTTTCAAGTAAAATTTCTGATTTTTTTCTTTACATTTTGCTCAATTTACGTAAGTGATAGTTTAGTAAATTTTACTTCTGGTATGTATATGTATATATTTAGTCACATATAGTATTACACATGAAGCTTAAGTACATATCTTCATATTGTGCTTTGTAGTTGAGCAAACAGATTGCCAGAAATTATAGTAAAATTCTTTGCAAAAAAGTAATACTGGCTTAAAATAACATTCATATTTTGAATTATATATATCATATAATAGAATGGGCCCATCTTTTAAGTCTTAAGAAGAGGTCTCAAGACTATTTAAAGTATTCCTATACTAGTATATAATGAAATTTTCTTATACTAAAAATTTCTGACAGTTTCAATAGCACTTATGTAGGAAAATTCATGCACACACATATGACACCACACAAATGCACATAGCAATACAGTTATAGATTTGTTACTATGCCCTTCACAGCATATATCCTGTCAGATATTTAACTTGCTTATACTTATTTAATACTCACATTTTACCAGTTTTATTGGGTTTTTCACTCTTAATGAAAACTAACAGTTTTTATTCACCTGTTTAACAAGTAGGGTTGGCAAGTACACATAGTACAAAATACTGAAGTCTAAGCATGAAATAAAATAGTTGCATTTCTTATGATTCAACTCCCATCAATCAAATGAGAGCTACTGAAAGCCACCAACCTGTTTCCCCTGTTGAAGCTGCCAATCAATTGACATTTGAAGTAATAATATATCCAGAAAAGACTAACAACTAGAGAAGATAGCCAGGACCATCTAACCATTCCATATAAGCTTTAGCCCAAACAAACCTTAAGTTTTATAATGATATTCAGTCACCACCGGCTCAAAGAAATCTGAGAAAGTAAGAAATAAATTTCCAAAATTCTAATCTTAATGTTGCTTTTCCACTTGATTTAAAAACCAATCAATGGTATAAAATACACAGATAATTAGTGAATTGACAAGATATATAAATCTATAATTCTCTTTGTCTTCTAATTTTAAATTACTACACATAAGCCAAACAATGTAACTGATAAATATGTTATGATTTGGAATCAGTTATAATTAAGTATACTATTCTGGATTTCATTGAATGAAAATATTTTTCAAAAGAAATTTAATTAGATTTAATATGGTTATATATGTCCCTATTGACAGAATAAATTTGTTGAACGATTGGTTATACTGGATGCTCTTTAGGGGGAATTCACAAATTTCATTAAGGACTAAGGTTTTCATCACATTTTCGGATGTGTGCATCAAGAAACATGTATGTCATATTTAAAATGCCCATAGTAGATTATAGATATGGTTTAACTCTAATGTGCTCACTTAAACATGAATGATACATATCGAAAATTAAATGTCACATATCTCCATCTCTTGAAGAGCTTTGAAAATCTGAAGTCAGCACCACGGTTAATAAGATTTATGAATTATTCCAAGGATTCCAAATATTTCAAATGTTCTAAATATTCCTGTGACTAATATTACAATAAATTTTGTATTGAGAATTGTCTAACAAGCTTTTCTTTACAAAGTTCTGATATTATATCTAGACTGTTAGTCTAGTAAAAACTATACTCCCTATCAGAACTTGTTTGCCAAGTGTCCACAACTCTTGAACTATTGAACTAAGATTAAAAATAGGTTAGGTTTTAATTTTAAAACACCTATCAAGCACAAATCTGAATAGAAGTGCATCTTGGATGGTCTTTGCCCCTTCATGACTTCTAGGGAGCTATTTAAGGGAATTATGATGATTTGCAGTTCTATGCTTCCACTAATAGGTGGCACTAGCAATTTGTGACAGCTCTTTCATTAGTCTAGAATTGGGCAGGCTGCTAGAATAAATATACAGGATAATGTGTGGAGGTCAGGCTTGGGAAACCTGGCTTGAGAATCATGAGATATAACATGCACAACACAGAAGCATTAGTTAAGATGGAATTCACTAAAGATTCTGAGGTCCTCCTGGGATGTACTTATGAATATTTTAACCCTGCAAAAGTAAATGGTTATAGGTAAATAGATAAGTACATCTGAAATGATATTTTTATTTGTGTAGTCATTTTGTAAAATATAAAGCAAATATTTTAAATCATGAAATAGTGACACTAGACAATTAGAATTCATCCTATAAATATTTTGTGAAAAATAAAGTATGTTTATTAGGGAATGAATTAGCCTACCTGTCGCATATTTTTGCCTTCTTTTATAATTGGAAAGTAGCTAACTGAGAAGATAAAATGTTGATACAATTCTATTTGTCATAATTTTCAAAAGAATGTATCCCGATTTCAATTATTTTTGTAATTAAACTTATGGAAGAAGCAATAAATTCTATCTAACACAAATAAGACTGGATGTCTCCAGCTCCTATCTCCTTCTACTGCCAAGACATAAACATCAGTACAAATAGTTAGTTCACACACTGTTTCTAAACAGTAACCAAGCTGCACTCTGTCAGACCCAGGATAAGAAAATATACAATTTATACATGAACTCGGGAATGAAGATAAGCAGAAATAAAATTTTGTTGATAAATATGAAGATTAGTTTGGTTTGACTATTTTCTGCAAACTGAGAGTAAAACTTGGGGGGATTACAATTTTGTTATCTTTTGAATGAGTCATCAAACCTGCATTTCAAGGTTTCTCTTGCATAGAAAGATGTGATGTATGATGTAATATTTGACCAAATCCTACAGAAACTACTATGCTACTACCATAGCAAATATGCCTTTGGATAAAATATAATGTAGTCACTTAGATCTTTATCAGCAAAGTGGAACAATTCTTTTGAGTACATGAACTGCCTTCTTTTGGTGTGTACAATGACTTTAGTGGATTGCTTTAGCTGTTTAAATTCTGAAGTTTGTGAGGTAGGATGTAAATTATTTATTTTTATCATCTCAATAGCTACAGCAGACTCACTTTGACTAAGTGCATGTTTTATTTGACATGCCTTTCATGTTTCCATTTTCTTGATGGCATTGAAATTGAACTTAAGGCTGTGAACTTGCAAGTCAGGTGCTATACCATTTGAGCCACACTTTTAGTCCATTTTGCTTTAGTTATTTTCAAAGGAGGCTGCCGTAGGTTGATACTCCTACCTAGGCTTCTTTTGTCTCTGGGGATCACAAGCTTATGTCATAATTGCAACACAGATGGGATAATAGGCATGTAACACCACACTTAATTATTGGTTGAAAGAGAATCTTGAAAATTTCTTTTTATTCTTACTATCGTTAGACTGTGATCTCCCTATCTCTGCCTCCCAAGTAACAAGGATTAAAGATACATACTAACCCAGCTATATCATTTTTAATGAAATGTGTCTCATTGTCTTCTCTTTTGGGTACAGAAAGAATGCAAGTTGATAATTAATCAATTACAGTTGAGGTATGCATTATAATGCTGCCGAGAAAGCAGCATTGCTACTTGCTAGGGTCTAGTCTATGAGGTCTAAGGCAGCTTCGCAAACCACTGCTCCAAGCCTATTCTAGAACTGGATGAAAAAAATTAGGCCATTTTTGCCTGCAATTCATAGATAAAAATATATAAAACTGGGGTTGGGGATTTTGTTCAGTGGAAGAGCACTTGCCTGGCAAGTGCAAGGTCCTGAGTTATGTCCTCAGCTGCCCCCCCCAAAACAAAACAAAACAAAATGCATTGAATTTTTGACTGAATTCACACCTTATTCATTAGAAAACTCTTAAACTTTTAAGTAAATATGCTGGGTGGACTTGACTTTTTGGAGAATAATTGATGTGTCCAAACAAAGTTGTAAGTATATTTATTAAACAATGATCACAGATCACTTTTATTGGGCATTTTGGGGAGAATCCTAGTTTGTCCCTTCTCAACATGCTAAGATGCAGCATTTCAGAGCTCCACCCCCTCCCCCCTGCTTCCTCTCTCACTGCTTTCAGGAAAATAATTGCTCACTGCCCATGACTTCATTTTCAAGACAGCCTCTTGCTTCCTTTGACCTCATGCATTACAGCATGGAACAGAACCAGCTTCTCTACTTAGCTCCCTGCTGCTGCTGAACGTCCACTTTCTCAAGAGAGCAAATGTGACAGGAAATAGCTACTGGAATTTTTGGTGAAGTGTGTGAATACACAAAATACACCTGGAGTTTTTTGAGGATTCTGATTCCAAATAAATGAGAGGGTCAAGGAGCTTGATAGCAGACCAATTTTCTTTGGCTTCTTGGATGTCTATAGATTGACATTTGGAGTATAAATTAATTTACAAAATTTGCTGGAAAAAATTAAAAGTATATACTCTGAGAAAAAATGAAGATATCAATTGGAAAGGATAGCAAGACAGATAGATAGCAAGTGTAATGCCATGTACAAATCATACCTACTATGTGATGTAAAACATAACTAGTCCAATTCTTAAGCTACATAGTCAGGCGAAGCTAAAGTAAATTTATTTACACTTGAGGTCAAATTTAAATTGTACAAATCCTTATGGCTCTTCAAAATAAGTGCCAGGACTTTCTTGTTTTCATCTTGTAGTTTGAAAACTCAAGAAAAAATATCTCTGCTCTTTGTTGCCATCCTCTGAAGTGCTAGTTTAAAGTAATTACATTTTTATCAGCTTTATAACTTCATTTATGTTACTCAGTATTTCTTACCTGCATTGTATGTGTAAAATAGACAAATAAAGCCATGGAAATCCTCTGCCACACCTTTTCATGCACGAGTAGACATTTACATAAATAAAATGAATATTGTGTTCCTTCTGAAACAGATATGATCACATCAACAAAATAATATTTAGGGAGCTTTTAAACTCAGAAGAAAGGCGGACCTGAATTTCAAGGAAAATGCAGAGAAAAGTAGTGATTACTACTCTCAAAACTGTTTTCTTAATGATTTGATGATTAAATATATTTAATACACTTTGTATGGTTTAAATGTGCAAGCTAGCAGGCTTAGAACTTTTTGGAAGTGTTTTCCTGAAACAAGTTAAGAGAGACAACAGGCACTCACTTGTAAGGACTCTGTCATTTGGACTAACTTATCCATCTCTTTTTGAAATGCACCCTGTTGAATACATGTGCTATGCTTCCTTCTAACCAAAAAAAAAATTAAAAAAATAAAACCTGGTCTTGATAATCCAATGTAACAAATTTGTGAGTTTATAAAATATGCTGATTTGTATTGCTAGCTTCTTTTATACTTCTTATTTATTCTACTTTAATATTTCACCAACAAGATGCTAAACAGAGAAGTTCCAATTTCACAAGTATCTTTTCTTTTAATATGAATCTCTATGATGAGTAAGAGGAATAAAAATTTTTCATCAATATCTTCAAACAAAAGTCATGTATTGCTAATATTTTAAGGAACACAATGCTTTGCTATAGTTTGGGGTGTTTCTCTGAGTCACCTAGAAAAGTTAGCTTCTACACAATCAGGCTGTTAAAATCTTGGAACATTTCACAATACTTTAAATAAAGTTGTAGGTTCATTCTGTCTTATGACACACACACACAAAAACAACCTATCTCTGGCATTTCTTGTACTGCTGAATTGGACATAAATGAAGAAGTGTATTTTTGATGGTTTATACTTAGTACATATTTCTGTGTTTTTGTATACATCCACAATGCTAAAACACAAGAAGGATAACAAACTGTTACTGTCTGTCTATTTTAGAGGAAATTGTTTTTAGCTTTTCCTCAGTTTGATTTGGCTGTCAGTTTACTACACATAGCCTTTGTTCTGTTGAGGTACATTCGTTCTATTCCTAGTCTTTTAAGAGCTCTTATCAGAAAACAATGTTGAATTTTGTCAAAGGCTTTTCTCCATTAAAAATGATGTGATTTTTTTTCCTTGATTCTGTTTATATAATGTGTTATAGCTATTGACTTACTGATTCTGAACTGTCTATGCATCCTTCGAATGATTACAACATGATCAAGGGGTAAGATGCCAGTGCTGAGGCTTGAATGTGGGGCCTCTCATACTTGCTGGGCATTTTCATTCCAGACTGGTACTATACTACTTAAGCCACATCTCCACTTCTAGAATCTTACTAGTTAATACTGGAGATAAATTAGTTAATTTGTTTGTCTGCCTGGGAAGTCTTTTGGAATTACAGGCATTAGCCACTGGCATCTAGCTAAGATCTTTTTAAATATGTTGTTGATTCAGTTTGCAAGTATCTCATTGAGAATATATTATGTATGTTAATAAAAAAGATTGATCTATAATTTTTCTTTTTTTGTTCAGGTCTTGTATGGTTGGGAAATAAATGAAATAATAGTTTTATAAAATAAATTTGAAGCATTTCTTCCCTTTCTCATGGGAAAAAATGTGGACTTAAGCTTGATAAAATTTGGCAGTGAGCCCATAGTTTTTTGCTTGTTGGTTTGTTTGTTTTGTCGGTTGTGGGGCTCAAACTCTGGGCCTGGGCACTATACCTGAGCTCTTCAGCTCAAGGCAAGTCATCTACCACTTGAGCCACAGGGCCACTTCTGGCATTTTTAGCTTATGTGTTGCTGAGGAATCAAACCCAGGGCCTCATGCATGCAAGGCAAGCTCTCTACCACTGAGCCACCTTCCCAGCATTCCATAGGGTCTTAGCCTTATTATTGGGAAAGGTTTTTTAAAAACTGCTTCAATCTCATTGCTTGTTATAGATCTATTTAAGTGATTTTTATATACTTGACTCTGTTAAGTTTTAGCCGTTCATTATTTCTTATAGTTTCCAATATATTTGAATATATTTTCAAAGTATTCCCTTATAATCCTCTGGTTTTCATTGGTATTTGTTATGATACCTCCTTTTTATCTCTAGTTTAACTATAGATATTTTTTATCCCCTTTGAGAATTCAGATTACCTAAAGTTTCATCAATCTAATGTATTCTTTCATTACCACTTTGTTTTGTTGACTTTTTTTTGGGGGGAGGGTCCAATCGTGGGGCCTGAACTCTGGGCCTGGGCGCTGTCCCTCAGCTCTTCAGCTCAAGGCTAGCGCTCTACCACTTCCGGCTTTTTTCTTTTTGTTTATGTGGTGCTGAGGAATCGAACCCAGGGCCTCGAGCATGCAAGGCAAGCGCTCTACCACTGAGCCACCTTCCCAGCCCCTTTTGTTGACTTTTATGATCTTCATTTTATTGATTTGTGTTCTAAACTATATTATGCATAATTTTTTGAATCTACTCCTTTTAGGATTGGTCCTTAATGTTTTCTAGGAGTTTTAGGAATATTATTAGTCTATTTATTTTTTAGATCTGTCACTTGGGTTTTGTTATTTTTTTCCTTTTTGTTTTAGTGTAGGTTTCATAAAAATAAATTTTCTTAGTAGTAGTACCTTTGCTGTATCCCAAAGGTTTTGAGGTTGTGTTCCCATTTTCATTAAATTCTAGGAACTTTTATATTGCTTTCCTTACTTTTTCAATGATCTACTCATTATCCACCAATTTATTGTTCAGTCTCCATGTGATTGAACATTTTATGCATTTTTTTTGCTATTGAGTTCTAGTTTTATTCCATTATGTTCTAGTAGAATATAATCATTATATTTGTAAGAGATTTGTTTTTATTTTCTTAATCTATGAATTTTTTTTCAAGAAAATTCCTTGGACTGTTAAGAAAAATGGATATAAGGCTGCTACTTTATAGAATGTCTGCCAAGTCCATTTGGTTTATAGTGCAATTTAATTCTGAGGTTTCTTTATATTATTTGAATGACCTATATATTGTTGGGGTATTGAAATCTTCCACTATAATTTTATTTGGATTTATCTGTGCTTTAGTTTGTTTAATGATATCAAGTGCATCAATATTTGGCACATACATGTTGAAAATTACTATTTCCTCTTGATAAATTATGTCCTTTCTTTGTCTCTTCTGGTAATTTTTGTTTGTAATCTATTTTGTCAAATAAGATTATAGCTACTTATGTTGTTTGGGCAGTTGATTTTCTCAGAGGATCATTTTTTTCCTACCTTTTTCCCCTAATCTATTGTTTGTTTTCCTCAGTGAGATATGTTTATGCTTGGCAGTAAATGGCCAGGGTCTTTCTTTCTTTGTAATCCAACTCACTAGTCTATGATTTTGTTTGAGATAATTGAGACCATTAACATTCCCTGTTAATACTGAAAGGTTTCTAGTAATTCTTGAGCTTTAGATGTCTTTTTAGTATGTACTTTTTTTTTCTATTCTTCATTGCTATCTACTGATCTAGTGAAATTTATTTCTCTCATATATTTATAGTTTGGTTTTTTCTTAATATTTTACCTGTAGAAATCCTTGGAGTATCTTGGGAAATAAGTTTTGGTGGTCATAACTGTGTTTATGCTTTGTTATTAGTCTTTTATTTTATTTATTTATTCCTTAATTTTGATTTTTGTTATTAGTCTCTTAAGTTTTCCTTTGTTTATAAATGTGAGTTTTGCTGGAGAGTAATAAAGATGAGCAGCCAAACTGTTTTTTCTCTGTATTATATTGTATTTCATTTGTAATTATGAAACATGGAATACTAGTCTTCAGATAGAGCAATTGTCTCAGTATATATATATATATATATATATATATATTCTTTGCTTGATTTCAAGTGTCTAGTAGTTTTCTGATTGGCTATTATCTTCTTTTCTTTGTGGTTAGCCTTCCTAGAGTGCCATCTAGCTGCATTCTCTGTTCTAGCTCATTCATAACTGTCAAGTTGACAAGATAGTTGCCAAGATGCCCTTCTAGGCCTTCCCATTGAGTCTCCTCATTATCTTGGCTTCAGACCAAACAACTTAGTGTAAAACATTGACTGGTGTGCACATTCTGTTTCCACTCCTGGGGTCTTTTAGCTCAAGGATACAAGGGTCATCAAGACACAGATTCTTCCAATATCTTTTATTGTTTGAAGTCCAAAATATAGAATCATCCCCCTCTGAAAGTACAACTCTTCAACCTTATCCTCTTGACTTGCACACACACATATATATATATATATATCATATATATATATATATATATATCATGCTTTTTAGATTATCTTTTTGAAAGAAAAATTCTGTACCATACCCCAGGGGAATAGAAATGACTTTTGCTTCTCAAAATATCATTATATAAGGCCTCCATGTTCTTTTTGGGGTAAGATTATGAACATTAATTTGGGGAAGATCAATCAGTAACAGAAAAAATATTAAAAAACAATTATTTATTGAAATAAACAATAATAATAAATACATTTATTGAAATAATGAATAGTTTTAATTGTTCATTGATTTATTCCACTCCTCCTGACTTGCCCACTTAATATCTAGGCAGTCTCAGTGTTTTGTGATTCTACCTTTTTAGTCTGATCAGTCAGTCTGCTCCTCGAATCTGTCCAATTCTCTCTTCCAGGTAGAGACAATCTCCTGTCATCACTTGACCTATTACAGCATCAGCTACCCATAATTATATTTCTTCTTTCTGTTGCTGCTGGCTTAAATTCTTTTTTTTTTTTTTTTGGTCGGTCGTGGGGCTTGAACTCTGGGCCTGGGCACTGTCCCTCAGCTCTTCAGCTCAAGGCGAGCCCTCTACCACTTGAGCTACAGCGCCACTTCCGGCTGGTGGTTTATTGGAGATAGGAGTCTCACGGTCTCTCCTGCCCAGGCTGGTTTTGAACCGCGATCCTCAGATCTCAGCCTCCTGAGTAGCTAGGATTACAGGCGTGAGCCACCAGCGCCCGGCCTAAAATTCTTTTCTTACGTCTTCATCTTCTTTAAAAATTCAACTTAGTAAAGTCTGAACTTCTAAGTAAGGAATAAATGGAGTTGAGTGAGTAGAATTCACTATAGGAGTTCCTTCAGTTGTTCATTCATGAGGAAAGTAAATATCTGGATAAGAACAGTGTTAATGGACAATAAAATTAAGGCTGAAGTGGAGACACACGGAAAATATAGGGAAAAAATAACTTGGAGAAATAACTGATGATGTGTGGGACAAGGAGAATTCAAGAATGATAATAATGTTAGGTTTTCATACTTGAGTGTGATTCAAAGATTGATAATAACTGAAAGGTGAGGTTTCTTCACCATTCAGCCTTGATCATATCATACATAAGACCATTCCACCTTCTACATAGTATTTTCTTTCTGGGTACATTTTCCCCAAATAACACACTCTCTGTCTGTTGAGGAGATTCTGATTCTCTCCACTAAGTCATTACTTGATTATCTCCTTCATCTTCTCTTTTGAAAAGGTCAAACATATGAAACACAGTCTAACAAGTTCTGAAAAAAATTTATTATATCTGAGAGGAAAATACACAACAGTCGAAATTTGTTGTGTTGCCATTTTCTATTCTATTCAGCACAAGTAGATTCTTAGGTATGACTAGCCCTCATTAAATACTCCTTGAAAAAGGAATATAAAGAATAATTGAGGAGATAACACATAATTATTCCAGGTGAAAAGACTGAGACAAAGGAAGTAGGAGAAACACAGAGTAGTTTGGGTTATAAAGAATGGCCCAATTAAGTTTTGTAAAATAGATTAGTGAAACATTTGATTGGAAAAAACATTTAAGGTCACAGACAGAGTTTAGATATGGGTAATGGTAGAGAAATTTCAAATAAAATTTAGTGATTTTTAAAAAATTTATATCTAAATGAGCTATACAAACAATATGTAGGCTACACTTGCCTAGAACCAGAATGATCTTCTTGCTTTAGCTTCCTGCATGTTTGAATGTCAGGTGGGCACCATTCTGCCTAGTTCTCAGTCTACCATATTGAGATGTACAAATGTAGCACACATAAGAGATCATATCCCCAATGTGTGTGCTCTATTGTTCATTCTTCTGGATTACTTTGCATGCATGTGCATGTGTGCTTGTGTGTGCATGTTGGTTATGGAGTTTGAATTCAGTGTCAGGAGTAGGGGGAGGTAATCCCTGAGCTTCATTGCTCAAGGCTAGTGTTCTACCATTTGAGCCAGAGCTCCACATCTGTACTTTTGAAGGTTAATTGGAGTTAAGAGTCTCAAGAGCTGTCCTGTATGGACTGGCTTTGAACTACCACCCTCAGTGATCTCAACATTCTGAGTAGCTAAGATTGCAGATGTGAGCCATCAGCATCCGGGTTTGTGCTATTTGAAGTTGAGGTTTCTTTATGGATAGTAATAGTTGCTAAATGATTTTAGTATGCCAGATTTGTTGCCTTTCAATTGTCCAAAAGAATGAACTTTGATGGTCTTAGATTGTTGAAAAATTATTGCATATCTTCAATTAAAATATAAATTATTTGATAAGATACACTGCTGTTATTCAAAATTACTGAATGGTAAGTCATATCGTGCTGACAACATTCAAGTATCCACTTGTTGGCTTACTGAACATTAGACTAGGAGTTGTCAAATTTATCTACTACAATCAAAATTTCACATTGATAAGCAGAGTCTCAGCACACTGATGTAGACATCAGATTGGCTCAGGCACTTCATAAATGTAACTTGGCATGGCATTCTACTTTCCAACTTTACATCCTCTTCTGCAGTGCTAGGGTAATAGCTATTTCTTGAGAGCTATTATAGAAACAGCGGCAGTATTTGTGAAATGTAGCCAACCAGTACTAAATTACAGAAAATAATTGATAATTATTAATTACTTGAGGCAGATTAACCATTGCATGGGTTATGAATTAGTTTGTTGTTCTCTTAGAGAGTCTTCATTATCTAGGTTTCTTTTAATTAGAATATGAGCAATAATATAAACTCAAAATTATAACATTTGTTATATTTTATTTCAGAGATAGCATAATAGTATGAATATTTGAAAATATGATATTTGTCAAGCTTAACTAGTCTGTGAAGATATGAGAAACCTTTGTCAAAAGATATTATTTTACTTAAAGAATTGGTGGTGAGCCAGGTGCCAGTGGCTCAGGCCTATAATCCTAACTCAGGAGGCTGAGATCTCAGGATCACGGTTCAAAGCCAGCCCGGGCAAGAAACTCCGTGAGACTCTTATCTCCAATAAACCACTAGAACTCTGGAAGTGGCTCTGTGGCTCAAGTGGTAGAACGCTCGCCTTGAGCTGAAGAGCGCAGGGACAGCGCCCAAGCCCAGAGTTCAAGCCCCACAACCAAAAATAAAAAAGAAAAAGAAAAAAGAATTGGTGGTGAAGAAGTTAGTTGAATCTGGTGTCAGACATTTCAATTGTTCATCTACATGTAGATGAAGTGAACTCCTTTGGCCACGGACTTATTTCCTGGCATGCTTTTAAAATTAATAGCAATGGTAACTGTGTACATAAAGCTCATGATAAGGATGAAAGGAGACATGAACTTTTCGCTTTTCTGGCTGCGAATAATTATTGGGCCAGGTTGAGTAAGGAAGCACCTGCTTTCCAAGGAAATTTCACAGACTGTAAGTTCCAATATGTGTTTTCAACATGAACTCAAGACTGTCATTTAATATTCAGTAAAAATCACTAGGAAATGACTAGTTTTATTTGCTTCTGAACTTACAACATATCCTCTCAAATAGTGCAATGGTTGCTGTGAATATTATTTTGTTATGACTTGGTCCATGAAGACACAACATCTTTCATGACAACTTAAGGAGTATTGAATCCACATAGGAATTAACACAATATTTCTTTAAAGTACGCTCCTAAGTCTGAATGAAACATTGTAGATACAAAATCTGAGCCTTTCTGACCAATTCTCCAAGCCACCTGTGATCACAAATAACCCATTTGCAGGAAAGAGGATATTCAGTCACTCAAGAAAATAAACTTACAGTCTGAAGCTAGTAAATAGAATGAAGAACATGTTGAGAGTAACTTAAAGGGCCTTTTGTCTGAGAGAAGACACTTGGAAACCAGACTGGGAAATCTAGACATCTTTAGAAAAAGAGGTGACACTAACCACAGTTGGCTTTTAAAGGATTTTTCTAGGAGACAGAATTCTTTCTTAAAACATTTTATGCACTAGAATGAATAAATTTCTGAGGTACTCCAGACAAAGATGAATTTTATTTCATTGTGGCTTTCATTGTATTACAATGCTCATAAACTATTTTACTTTATGCCAGACATGTGGAAGCAATCAGGGTATGTAAATGATATGTGAAGGTGAGGTATAGTTTTAGCCTAAAAACTTAGACTGTCTGTGGTTATAAATTTTAACCACATCACAAAGAGTAACTTTCATTTTAATAGGAACTCAAACATAAAAATAATCAGTGATAAGTTCACACAAACTACTAATGTTTTCTTAGCAAAGTCCAATAAATCTAAAATATAGTGTTCCTTTTTGTTGCTACATTATTTGAACAAACTATTCAAAGGTAAATACCTTTTTTCTTTAAGTAATTGTTAAAATTGAAGTAGCTGAAACTACTCACAATTATCAAATCATCTACAAAAAACTGCTTTCATCAACAGTTGGATTTTAAACTAGCCATGTTATCTTACCTTAAAATAAATGATCCTCTCCCCATAGCCTCTAGCATCATATGAATTTGTGAGGGTTTCTTATAATATACTCCTTTATGTATATGTGTGTTTCTCAATATATGTCTCATAACATTTCATAAATTTTGAACATATACAGGGAATCAAATATTCTAAAGAGGAAATAGATATAATAAAATTAAATGTTTTCCTTTCTTGAAATTTATAACAATGAAACTTTTAGTCTCTGAATGATGATGTTGGAACTCTTGTAAAACATTTTTTATCAGGTGCTATATGTATGCCGGATATTAAAATAACACGAATTCAATATAATGTTACTAGAAATGCACATATATATACATAGAAACACACAAAAATTTGAAGAGAAAGAAAAATTTAAAAATCATATATATATATATATTTAATAAGGATTATCTACCTTTTTTCCTTGATGTTTTCCAAGATCAGCCCCAGAACCCTACACATGTTAGACAAGTGTTCTGCCACTAAGCTATATCATCAATCCTCTTACTTTGTTTCCAGTGATGAAAAACCACCAGGCTATATTTTGTCTAAGTCAAATCAGTCCCATTGTAGACTGAATTTTCTCACTGCAAAAATTAAAACAAAGCTTTACACATTGTAATATATTACCTAAGAGAACTTAGAAGTTAATTATTTTATGCATCAAGATAAAAGTTGTGAGGTATCTAAAGAAGTAATCTCCAAACTTTGGTAAAAAAACAAAAATTCCTCTTTCATTCAAGGAGGATCTTCTGGAACCCTTGAGAAACTGGCACAGAAATAAAAGTTACAATCTCTGTAGAAGGGTCCTACACTTACTTTGCTATCAGACAATCTGAGGTTTAGTAAATCATCAGGTTGTAGTTTTAATGCAATTAATGGAATTTAATGGAATTAATCTTACAGTCAACAAAACAAGAGTGCATTGTGAGCTGGAACTTATTTCCTACAGCAGGAAAGGGAGCCAAGAGATTGACAGGGAAGAAAGGTGCTGAGCAGAAAAGCAGTGACTAAACATACTGCATGCAAGCACTAGAAGAACAAAGGCAATTCAACTGAGGGCTGTGTATGTGTGTGTGTGTGTGTGTGTGTGTGTGTGTGTGCACGTGCTATTGTTGTTGTGTTGTTTCAGTTTGGTCTAGGTTCTTGGCTAGCTCTGGTGACTCCTGGTATATATCTCCACAGAACTGCACTTTGACTCCTTATCATCCTCTTTCTCATCCAGGAAATATTCTTTTGAAAGTTTTAAATCCATTTCAAATGAAACACTATTTACTAAGCATGATTTTATACCAGGCATGGTAATGATTACTAGGAATAGAGAAACACATGGGATTGATCCCTGTCCACAAGAATACTTCACAACATAGTGCTGGGGAGAACATACCACACAATCATAAAGCAAATTGGCATGTCACTCAAACACAAAACAAAATACTGTGCTGTTCAGAGGCGACAATGATTTGTTAACTATACTGTGGTCTGCTATTGGGCACGAGAAATACAGGTTTTATAGAGAGTAAAAAATTAATGTGTGACTTTAAGGCCATGGAATATTTTGCCAAGAACATCTTTCTACAGAAGCACACTGTCTGTACGCATGATCCCTGAAATATCTGAGAAATAGCCAGTTTATTTTAGTAATTTCAAAGGAGTGGAAAATTTGAGGGTCTCAGATCATAAGATAATGAGAACCAATTTTAGAAAGATCAATGGATCAATGATCAATGACTCTTTATAACCTTTAATAATTTCACTAACAAGTACAGTTCAGTGTAAACTAGCTTAGTTAATGTGCACAAATAAATATGGAAAGCACCCTAACTCTAACAGCTTATGCTTCATTGAGGAAGGTAGGCAAGTAGATTAAAGTGCACAGTAGAGGCAAATGCACAAAGAGCAGTGTATCCTAACAAAGGACTGTGAGGATTTAGAAAATTAAGGCATCCCAATAGGCCATGAAAGGCCTGTTGATTCAGGTGTCAAAGAGCCTTATGACAGGCATGGAAAGGAAATAGAATATGGCGATCATTTAATGTGGAGGGAATGGAATAGATAAAAAGCATCTCATGAGATGCTCAGTAGTTTATTTAGGCCTGTGGAAATGAATGTGTCAGATTTGTTCATGTGTTAAGTAAACAACTATGGGCTTGATTTCTCTGAGCACATAGTGCCTGCCACAGAAAGATACTCAATAACTGCTCTTTCTTTCACATTAGCTCCCAATGAAAATGATTAAATAATACAAATTCTCATAATGGTTTCTTGATGACTATATTTGAGTATATTTCATGAGGAAGGTGTCAAATTTGATTGTTTATAACCACAATCTAATTGAAATGAGTTGAGCTTCATTGTGAGGAACATGGTTTTAGTAACCAAAGAGATATGAAGTCATGTCTGACATAGTCTCTGTCACCAGGTCACCAGGTCACTCTACCACATTGAAATGTAAAGTTTACTTTTAATAGCAATTTATTGCATTTGTGTTAAATTATATGAGATAGTGTTTTATGTCAATGAATGGTACACATATCAAGCAAACTCTTTAGCATGATAAATGCTGGATATGTTAGATATTAATAGAAGGTGTAAGAATGTTTTTTTTAAAAGTTGGTCAAAGCAATCAGACCAAAGTACTCAAAGATTAGAATAGAGGTACAAAAATGTGTAAATACAAAACTATATGTAGGAATAAAAAAAAGAAGATTTTTACTGCCACCACCCTGCATTGCACTATTTCACTAAATAAATCATCTCCATCAATGTGGTTACATGTGGTGAAGTGGATACTGTTTGCTGTCTGTGACTTTCTATTTTCCTTGTCCTCAGAAAGCATTGATAAAAGTCACCAAGGCAGCCAGGTGCCAATGGCTCACTCCTGTAATCCTAGCTACTTGGGAGGCTGAGATCTGAGGATCACAGTTCAAAGCCAGCCCAGGCAAGAAACTCCATGAGATTCTTATCTCCAATAAACCACTAGAAAACTGGAAGGGGTGCTATGGCTCAAGCAGTAGAGCATTCGCCTTGAGCTGAAGAGCACAGGGACAGTGCCCAAGCCCAGAGTTCAAGCCCCACGAATGACCAAAAAAAAAAAAAAGTCACCAAGGTAACATGTGTGTAACAGACTTTGTTGAAAACCCAAAAGTCTACATATTACAGTAGTTACAGCCAGCAATTCATTTGTGTAACCTAACAAATTTATCGTTTACCAAGGCAATTAAGGGGACCGGAGTAAATTAAATCAGAAGAGTAGAATCCAGGAAAGAACAAAGATTCTGTTTGATTGGATTGGGGAAGAGAAAAGAAAAATATATTTAAAAATAAATAAACAATTTGATTATCTCTGAAGTATAATATGTAAAAGATAATCTATATTGTGAAAATAAAGTGATCCTCACTACTAAGTTATACACTGTTACCTTCATCTCATTGGATTTCATGTTATAAAACTTAGTTCAACAATATATAGTTTATTTTAGCCCAGGAATGAAGTTTCAATCTGAAGGACAAACAGCACTTTTTCACCATAATCATTTAGTAGGTTTTTAATGATTGGTTGACATAAGAAAGCCAACTTGAAAACTGACATTTCATTGGTTTAGTACATGTGTCTTCTGATGTACAATAGATTAAAATATGCCTAATTGAGTGGCATGTTTGCTACTTTCATCCTGTCCTCTGACATCACCATTGGAAGGTATCTTACGGATTATTTTCCTTCAGCCACTTGCACTTTTTTTGGAAAAAAAGAACATTATTTGAATGAACATTATTCATTAATCTGTCACTTTTACTTGAAAAATACTACTAGAGATTGACTTTAGACTTCACATACTTACGGGGCAAGTATTTTAGCACTTTTTAGACTACCATTTTTCAGATAGTGTCTCACATTTTGTCTAGGAGCAGCTTGTGGCCCTCCAACCTCTGCCCCTCACCACACACTGCTTATTTTTTGAGATGATCTCTTACTCATTTTTGTCCAGGCTAGCTTCGAAACAGGATCTTCCCAATCTCTGTCTCCCATGTACCTTGGATTACAGGTGAAGAGTGTAACTTCATGGGGTTTCCCTTTTACTTTTGAAATAACATTTTCTTAACTTTTTTCCATGGATAATTCTAAAATTAAAACTCTTCTGAAGGTATTTCCAAGAAACTTAAAAGCATGATTAAAGTTGCCCAGTTTTAAAGCCCAAGGCTAGACATTATTATGTAAGAAAGAAAGAAAGCTTAGATGGCTCCAATTTCCCAATTTTCAGAGTCTGTTATCTTTGCTACTAAAATTGAATGTTGCATGAGCCAAACTTAATGCATGCTCTGAGGATAAATGACTCCAGACTGAGTCTCCTGAATTACTTACTTTCATCAAAGTCATTGCTTCCAGTTCACAAATGAGTATCCATCAGAGTGCTTTGGAAATTCAAACACACTAGGCATGCTAGGAATTGTTCCCCATCATATCTGAAGGTCTTATATGCTTAAAAAACATTTTAAACTTCATATACAGTACTCTTATGTTAATTTAGTCTACTGGGGTCTATTTTTTTTATGTTTAAGATTTTAAAGCCACTTTTATGCCACTGCTCTAGACTCTAACAGGCATCAATCTGGTACACTAGTGGTTTCTCATGCCATTTTTCATAAATAAATATGACCATATATTTTAGAAGATAATAAATGGGTGTTTTTTTCCTTTTGATAGGTATACATCAAATTCATGGTATGTTTTCCATTAAATAGAGGAAGAGAGAACCGTTTGTGGTGGAAATCCCAATAGAAAACATATTTACACCCCTCTGATCTTTATTTCAGTCTGGATAGTAATTTATTTACTTGGCTGGTCCTTTTCTTCAAAGATCTTACTGTTCACACTAATTGGGACTTTTTTTAAGTTGCTTCAACAATTTTCAACATACCAGACAATAAACCACTGAATTTGTGCTTGATACTAAAATATTTATTTACTGAAATATAAAAACTGCATCCTAAGAATTTATAAACTCCAAGCAATAAGATAGTATATTGTTTAAAAAAGTAAGAACTAAACAGAAAGACAACTTGAGGGGGAAATATTCAGAGAATTTTAACTCAGAATTGTATATCTAGCCTGCAGTACACTTACCATTTTCCTTGCCAAATCAAGTGATTGGATTGCTGTGAAGATTTTATGCTTGTTAGTGTTGGTGAATCACTATGACCATAAATAAAAACTGCCATAAAACTTCAGAGCATTCCTTCGTGGGGCAAGCAAGGTTCATATAAGAGTTTCCTCCTGTGCCTATTTCCAGACATACAGAGTTTACATTTCAGACTTGTACATCCACCTGATTCAGTGTTTATTAAGTTATTTCACTTAAAATAACAGATTTGGTAATTTGAGGCAAGTAAAAGTTGAATGCTTCTAACTGAAGCAATTTTCATCTTTCCTTTAAATAACCCAATTTATTTATCAACCCCTACATACTCAGTCTTTCAGAAACCCAAAAAGGTTGAGTGTAGAATAAGTTCACAAGAAAATTCCTGGTTTTAATCCAAGAACAAGTGTTCCTAGTAGATTCTGGTAACTAACTTTGGCCTTATACTTCCTAGTGATGAGCACTCAAGATGAGGTAAGGTGGTCTAGAACCTCAGTGAAGTGACACCTTGAGATCAGTCTTCCTAGTCCTGTTTTACTAAGATAAACATGGTCATCGGGAATAGAACTGCTTTGTTGACATATACAGCAATAAATGAGGATGCGAAAAATTATATCTATAACCATCTTGGATGAGCATTTGTCCCAAACAATCAGGAGCAGTGTTGAGATATTTTGTGTGGACTATGTAAATGCTACAGGCAGTATCATTGAATTCCATGATACTACAAATGAAGAAACAAAAGACAAATTCGGAAAAAGTAGTGAGAAAAAGCTATAATGTATATGTCTATTAGGAAGCAAAATCATAACTTTCAGTTAGTGCTCTGACTGAAGATCAGATTTTTACCAGCCAGATGGTCGGTCATATATGACCATTACTCAAAGGCTAAAACTCCACAAATGTGTATAATTTTTGCAATAGAACAATGGCATTAAGCAATATGAGATTAGTCTTTATATATATATATATATATACACACACAAACATATTTATACATATATAGAGAGTGAAAGAGAAAACACTTAAAAATACTAAAAATGCTAATAAGTTAATAAGCAAATGAAATAAGCAAATTCTTTTTAAATGAAGAAGAATATTCAACAAACTCAAATGAGTAAATAAAGAAAATGTTGCAGATAGATTGATTGCTTAATTGATACACACAATGGAGTATTATTCAGCTAGCTATTTAGAGGACTAAAATCACACTTTTTGCAGGAGAATGGATATTAAGTGTAATAACACAAGCTCAAAGAGACAAATATCATGTTTCCTTTCATGTGTGGAAACTGAAAGAAAAAAATTACATGAAAATAGAGGCAGAATTACCCATCAGTGAATATGAAGAAGAAGAAGAAAACAGCAAATATTTATGGAAAGAGTAAATGTAATACACAAAAAGCAATTTTTATAAAACCAACAACTTCGAGCCTCTCTTTTTGATTCTCTTATTGTCCCCAAAATTGCATCATTATAATAGACTTCAAGAAATTTTTATGTAAAAGTCAAATGAAATTGGTATGCCATAACTGTCTAAGGCTGAAATAATGCAAAACTTCCATGTCCCATGCCCTTAACTCTCCAAACCACGAAGTCCTTCTAACATCTAAATTCTTCCCTAGTATTGCTGGCAGCATAAACCTACTTGATATAAATGTTCTGATGCTCTGGCCTAATTCCAGACAAATTAAGGAAATTGAAGACTGGAATAAATTGAAAGTAGTCTCCTCAAGTGCTTTGCTGTAAGAAGTACTTTTCAGCATATGTGAAATGGATAGTCATTATAAAATGCAGAGTATCATCAAACTTGCCAAACAAAAGAGAAAATATGTTCAGATAATAAAGCTGCTTCAGTGTATCAGCAGTGAGTTGTCCTTAGACAAGACATATTTGGCAACTATGAAAACAACAGGGTATATTTTATTTTAATTTACATCTTTTACATAATGACTAATTTTAGTGTTGATGAGATGAGCAATGAGAACACTTGCTTGACTACTATGATCTTAGAAATTGAGCAGGGAATGAGAGTAACTAATTATGCATGATCTCTGAATTTGTGCTGCCAGTAACTTTCAGATACATGCAGCTCTTTGTATCTTTAGTCTCTGTTGAATTAATGTCCAATTTCATTCATTAGGCCTTGCTCTTTCACAATGGTTCGTTCTCAGGATAAGGTACTGCATTTATAGAACTGAATAGAGAACATGAGTCATGCTGAGCTTCTCTGTTACAATGGAATACACACACACACACACACACACACACACACACACATCACGATCCCTTTCCAAGATGTAAACCAGCAATATTTTATAAGAGCTGCTAATATAATTTAGAGTGTTCAGTGGAAGATTATATATTCTTTTTCACTAGGATTGCTGAGAATGATAGGAAAAAAATGGGCCAAATGGAACCATGAGTTTACCTAATAATTGAAGTATGATGAAATGGTTATGCTTTTAATACAAAGAAATAATAAAGCCATAAAATATTGGGAGAAATAAAAACTCCTTCTTCTTATGAATGATAATAGGAGAAAACTCAGAACTCAGTTGTAGTAATGAGGAAATTTACTATGAAACTTTTCCAGGTACCTCAAAAACAAAAATCCTGTAAAGAAACTTGTGCTTTTTCCAATAGAGGAATAAATATTTTCTTTAAAATATGTTGAATCCACAAGTTTTCTCTCATATATTGAAGCGAGATCTAAAATACTGGTACATGATAAATTATATGTGTCTCTAGGCATTTACATACATTGAGAACAAAGAAGGATACTCTTAGGAGAGGAACAGAAGGCATAATGCCTATGTGCATCTGATCAGACAAAATATTTATCAAAATAAAATCCAGGAAATGAAAACAAGAGGATTTTCTTTTTTGCTATTTTGGTTTTCTTTCCTTTTTGTTCTGTTTGTTCATTAATATGTCTTTGGGAGTATAAGGGGAGGCATAGAAATGGAGGGACAAATGATGACTAAATGCAGCAATGGTACTCACTGGACACTATGTTGAAAATGAACTATACAATTGTGAGTAGAGATGGGAGGGGAAAATTGGGAGAGACCAAGGGAAATAGTGACATTGTCAAAAACGAAATTTACTCCTTCCTGACATAAGTAAGTGTAACCCACATACATCACCTTTATAATAACAATTTTTTAAAAGTGTGCCAAATCCAACACAAAAAATAGATGAATATGTTGTCATATTATGGACTGTGCAGTAAATGAATACATTTGTTATTGTTTTGCACATCTGCAATCTATCTCTGATGAAGAATAGTATTTTGTGATGTAATCATTATATCAATTCAGACTTAACTTTTATAAATAAAATATTGAGACCTGTAATCCTTGCAACCCAGGACACTGAGAGCTGAAAACTGCACTTTGAATCCAGCCTGGGCAGAAAAGTCCTTGAGACTCAGGATAAAGCTGGAAATGGTGCCGTGGTAGAGCACTAGCCTTGAGCACCAAAAGTCAGGGACAGCGTCCAGGCCCTGAGTTCAAACCCCAGGACCAGCAAAAAATAAAAAAATAAAATAAAACAAAATGTTGGATTTTATCCAGAAAAGATGCATAGAAAGGTATTTTATTTTTACATATGTATGTGTGTATACATACATATATACATACACTATATTGCTTGATTTACCATAAATATTTAGCTAATGTAGCAACATAATATTATACATATTATAGATTGTTGTGTAAATGTTATATATATATGTTTGTATTTGTGATTTACTTATCTCAATGCTGCCGCTTTAATAGCAATGCAAAAATATTCATATAACGTTTTTCCTAACTGAACTAAGTATTATTAGAAAATGACCATAGTGCTCATGTTGTTCTGTAAGAGATGAAAAGTTAATTTTTAATTCAATGACTAACATTACAGAGAAAATATAAAATCAGTGCACTTGTTGGTCATGTCATAATAATATACACATATTTGAATCCAAAATTTTAGAAGAGGATGTGTTTGATTAAAAAAACATGCAAGGAACTCTTGCTTTTGGTTATAGGTATGTTCTTCTACCACCAAACATATTTATTAATGACTATTTTCTTTTTGACTCATGTTTGAAACAGACTGATAGGGCTTTAATTGTTTTTCTCATGTACAGCTAATACAGAGCAAACACAATTTTTCTTTTTCTTTTCCTTTTTCTAATTCATTTGTAAAATTAACTTTTTAATATATATTTTAATTGTAAAGATACCAAACAGAGGGGTTACAGCTATATGAATAAGATAATGAGTACATTTCCTATTGAGCATTGTTACCACCTCCTTTGTTTTTCTCCTACCATTCCTTCCCTCCCCACTTCTGCTACTCCTCTGTGTCTCTGCCCTAGAGTTGAAAAGTTTGTTTTCAACATGGTGTCTTGTACATCTCATTGTTACTATGGGTCAACCTGTATCCTTGTTTCAGCATTTTGTTATTTCCTCTTCCCTCCCCAAATTAGAAAAATGTGTCTATAAGATGCAGGGCACTGGAATCAAAAACAGTGAAAACAGGGGTTATACCATGGGGGAAGAACATACAAAAGAAACAAAAAATGCATAGTACATCATAAGTACATTAAAAACAACAGCAACAAAGATAAAACCTCTGTGTCCCTGTCTTGGGGTTTATTTCACTTAGTGTCAATGTATATGGTCTTATGTACATAGTTTTTTTTTAATCTTTTCTGCTTGTCTGATAAGACTATCCTGGACATATACCAGTTATTGCAAATAAGAGAAACCATGGGACCTATGTTTTGTTGGGCCTGGCTTACTGTACTTAATTTAATTTTTTTCCAAGTCTTTCCTTTCCTAACAAATGGGGTGGTGTCATTCTTTCTGATGGAGACATAGAATTTTCATATATGAATCTATATATTTATATCACATTTTCTTGATCCATTCATCTAATGAAGGGGTATCTGGGTTGGTTCCATATCTTAGCTATGGTAAATAATGCTGCAATAAACATAGTTGTGCTGGTAGCTTTAGTATAGTCTTGTTTGTGATCATTTGAGTAAATGCCCAAAAGTGGGATTACTGAGTCATGGGGGAGATCCATGTGTACTCTTTTAAGGAAACTCCATACCACTTTCCAAAGTGGTTGAACAAGTTTACACTCCCACCAACAATGCAATAAGGTTCCCTTCTGTCCACATCCCCTCCAACATCTGTTGTTATTAGAGTTCTTGATTATTGCCATTCTAACTGGGGTGAGGTGGAATCTCAGTGTTGTTTGCATTTGCGTTTCTTTTATGGCTAGAGAGTTTGAGCTTTTCTTCATGTGTCTATTGGCCATCCTTCTTTCCTCTTCAGAGAAGTTTCTCTTTAACTCTTTAACTCACTTATTTATCAGGCAGTTGTTTCTTTGAGGATTTGTTGTTGGGGGATTTAATATTTTTAGTTCTAATTTTAGATATGAGGCCCTTGACATTGGATGGCTAGTGAAGATCTTCTCCCAATCTGTGGGCTTTTTATTGATCTTGCTAGCTATGTATTTTGCCATGCATAAGCTCTGCAGTTTCATGCAATCCCATTTGTCCAACCTTTCTTTGATTTGTTGTGTTTCTGGGTCTTTATTAAAAAAATTTCAACCTGTTCCAATGAGCCCTAGAATTTTTCCTATTCCTTCCTAATGCTTTCAGGGTGTTTGCTTTGACTTTCATGTCTTTGATCTATTTGGAGTTGATTCTGATGCAGGGTGATATATAAGGATCTAGTTTTAGTTTTCTTTTTTGTTTTTTTAATAAGTTTTTATTGTGAAAATACTGTACAGAGGGGTTACAGTTACATGAGCAAGGAATGAATACATTTCTTATCAAGCATTACTGCCTCCTCCTTTGTTCTTCCCCTACCATCCCTTCCCTCCCACCTTCTCAACTCCCTCCTACCACTCCCCACCCCACCTAAATTGTAAAGTTCCTTTTTCGACATAGTGTCTTGTTCATCTCATTATTGCAATGGGTCCACCTGTATCCTTATTTAAACAATTTGTTTTTTCCTTTCTCCTCCCCAAATTATACCAACATCAAATACAGTGAAAACAAGGTTATACCATGGGGAGGGACATACAAAGCAACAAAAATCACATTGTACCTTATAAATATATTAGAAACAATAGCAATAAAGAAAAAAAAACACTTGCATCCCTATCTTAGGGTTTATTTTGCTTAACATCATCTTATCTGACCTTTTCTGCTTGTCTCAGACATATACTAGTTATTGTAAATAAGGGAAACCATGGGACCTATGTTTCTTTGGGCCTGGCTTACTTCACTTAATATAATTTTTCCAAGTCTTTCCATTTCCTAACAAATGGGGCAATGTCATTCTTTCTGATGGAGGCATAAAATTCCTATATATATATATACCACCTAGTTTTAGTTTTCCACAGGTATTGAAGCAATTTTGCCAAAACCATTTGCTGAAGAGGCTGTCTTTCTTCCATTCTATTTTTTAGCTCCTTTTTGAATATTAGGTGGTTATACATCTGTGGGTTCATTTCTGGATCTTCAGTTCTATTCTATTGGTCCTCAGGTCTGTTCTTGTGCCAGTACCAAGCTGTTTTAAATATTATGGGCTTTGTAATAGAGTTTCAAATTTGGTATTGATATCCTCCGGCCCTGTTCCTTCTGCTAAGTATTGGTTTTGTTATTTGGGGCCTTTTATTGTTTCACATGAATTGTGTTTTTGCTATTTGGGGTCTTTTATTGTTCTATATGAGTTGTTCTTTTTCCTTGAAGAATGAGTTTGGGATATTGATAGGTATTGCATTGAATTTGTTGATAACCTTTGGCACTATTGCCGTTTTCACGATGTTAATCCTCCCAACCCAGGAGCATGGAAGGTTTTTCCCCTTCCTTAGTTCTGGTTTAATTTCCTTTTTCAGCTTTTTAATGTTTTCATCATAGAGGTCCCTCACTTCTTTAGTTAACTCCTAGGTATTTTATTTATTTTTTGTAGGGCTATTACAAAAGGAGCTGCTTTCCTGATTTCAGCAGCACTCATTATTGGCATACAGAAAAGCCCTTGATTTTTGAGGGTTAATTTTATACCCTGCTACTTTGCCAAAGTTTCAGATCAGCTCAGGTAACTTGGGAATCGAGTCCTTGTAGTTCTTTAAACACAAGATCATATTATCTGCAAAGAGGGAGAATTTTACTTCATCTTTCACTATTTGTTCCCCTCTATGAGCATACTCAATTTTAAAAATCAATCAAACTTAATCTTTAAAATCATTCAACATAGCGGGGCGCTGGTGGCTCACGCCTGTAATCCTAGCTACTCAGGAGGCTGAGATCTGAGGATAGCGGTTCAAAGCTAGCCAGGGCAGGAGAGACCGTGAGACTCCTATCTCCAATAAACCACCAGAAAACCGGAAGTGGTGCTGTAGCTCAAGTGGTAGAGGGCTCGCCTTGAGCTGAAGAGCTGAGGGACAGCGCCCAGGCTCAGAGTTCAAGCCCCGCGACCGACCAAAATAAATAAATAAATAAAATCATTCTACATTAGCTGGGCGCTGGTGGCTCATGCCGTTAATCCTTGCTACTCTGGAGGCTGAGGACTGAGGACCACTGTTCAAAGCCAGCCCAGGCAGGAAAGATCTTGAGACTCTTATCTCCAATAAACAATCAGAAAACCGGAAGTGGTGCTGTGGCTCAAGTGGTAGAGCACTGGCCTTGAGCTGAAGAGCTGAGGGACAGAGCCTAGGCCCAGAGTTCAAGCCTCACAACTGACCAAAAAAAAAAAAAATCATTCAACATTAAGATAATTTGGTTTCTTATTAAACATTTCTTAATAAAACTGTTGAAGTATAAAAAGGTTTTCTTCATTTTATTTTGTTTAATATTAAAAATTATGCATATAAAAGCTATGTAAATGAAAAATAAAAGCAACATCTAAAGGAAGTTATTGTCTTACTATTCTAAACTGAGATCTTTATTTTATTTTGAAAAAGATGATTTTTTTCTATTGCTTTTGTTTACTTGAACCTAGTACCTTCTATAATGTTTGTTATGCCAAAAGTATTTATATATATGCTTGCTCAAAATTTGTATATATATATATGTGTGTTTTAGCTGTTTCCAATTGTTATAAATTCTTCTGGACCAAACACTCAAATTTGTCACTGAGAAAGTAAAAATCTCCATTTTCCAGCCCAAAAAGGGAAATACATTTTTTTCCATTAAGCCAACTGCAAAAATTCTACCTTTCTCTTTCATATGATACGATTTTTTAACACCAGGGCTCATTCTAACTTGTAAATAAATTCTGTATTCATCATTCTGAAAATATCCTGGTGCTTCAGAAACAAGTAGCATATAGAATTTAGACGCTAATTGGAATAACTATTCAAAGGATTGGATCACCATCCTTTATAATTCAGTGTGATAGTGTATTCCATCACCAGCAGCTCAATTTCTTTCTTTCACCATCTGTTCTTTCTTTCTTCTCTCCTGCCAAAAAAAAAAATCAATACAACTCAATGAGCAAAATTGAACTGTTCCATAACCCAACCATATTGGGATTTTGTTCACAATACATTGACCTCGTTCTTACACTGGTCCGGTTTAATTAGGTAAGCCCTGTGTTTATAAAAATGCACATTTATCAAACTGTAAACATTAAATGAGTGTTGTAAAAGCAGCCAAAATGTTATTGTTTCAACAGTGGAGATTTTAAGATGGCAACATTTGGCAGACATAAAACTACAGACTGTCTGTTTCCAGTTTGGAAATCCTTTTCTGTAGCAAGAGATTTTCATGAAGATCAATTGTACTCATTCAAGGAGATGTGATCATTAAAATTTTAAATAGATGAAGAGTCTGAAAACATTCTCAGAGACTTTCATATACAGAAAAATTTCTGTATGAAAGCAAATTAACTACATTATTGAAAATATTTTAGAAATATTTCCAGTAACACTACCCCACTTGAAAAGCTTAACTTTTTGCACATATATCATTCTAAATAGCCCAAATAGTCACACAAATTATGCTAATAAGCAGCTTTATTAGCATCAGAAGCACCACAGAATGCTTTTCAAATTATTTCAAATGCTTTTCAAATAGAGGGATGGGCACGATGTAGAGCAATGCAGACAAAAATATTTCATCATCATAGGGGAGTGAGTCTTTGTAACTGAGAATGGAGCTGTGTTCTGCATAAGCTATAGCAGTGCTAACTGAGCTGTTTCTGCTTCAAGTCTCATTCATTTTTGCAACCCGAAAGTTGAAATTGCATTGTGCATTTTTCATGTACTTTCTTTTAATTTCCCTTTTGATATTTACTGTTCTTGGTGGGACTTTCAGACATTTAAGATTTTAATTTTTAAATAAAGGAAGACAAAGAAAACAGCTTTTAGGTCTCAGTCTTTGTTAAGTATAAAGCTACTTATTGAAAAGAATAATACATACAGAAAAACTTTAAAGACATACAAATTATTACCATTTGTACTCATTTACAATTGAGAGTATCATATTTTTAATTGATTTCAGGTTTATTATGTGCATTAACAAACTAATGCCACTGGACTTGCTATTTGAATTGCTTCGTTTTCCTTCCAAAGAGTGTCATCATTTGTCATAGTCAAAAACAAACAAAAAAGGAGAAGAAACTTAAAATTTTCTCCTACTGTAACACATGAATCTTAGTTTAGTTATTGAAAATATAAATTATTTAATTATTCCTATTAAAAATCAGTGATGTCACCAAGAACTGGTGCTTAACATCTATCATTCTAACCATTCAGGAAGCTGAAATCTCAGTGTTATGATTCCAAGCCAGAGCAGACAAAAAAGGCAAGAGTGTAAAGTGTTAGAAAACAAGCCTTGAGCAAAATAATCTCAGGTACATCACCCAGACCTTGAGTTCAAGCCCCAGGATTGGCAACACACACATACACACACACACACACACACACACACACACACACACACACACACGACTATAATGTTATTATAACTAATAAAAACATCTCTGATTACTTCCTCTGTCTGTATTCTATGACTGGAGTCTAAGATCAACGTCCACCACTCCACTTCCAGTCTTCTGCTGGTTATTTGCCGTGGCTAGGTTTGAATCACCATCTTCAGACTTCAACCTCCTCAGAAGCTAGGATTGCAGTTGTGGGTCAGCAGGGCTCAGCTCTCACTATCTTTTATAATTTTCTTTAAAAAAAAAACTGAACCCAAAACAACAAATCTTACAATGGAGAACATTTAATATGATATGTAAACAATGATTATATTCAATGTCAAATTCTGCACTAATAATTAATGCTAGATATCTTGCTTGCCAAGTTGCCTACTTTATCACTATGAAATTATAGCCTGTCCATCGGCTTTTACTTGGTAAACTTATGGCAGAGAGAAGACTACTTTACAGCTCAGGGCTTGCATCTACATAAAGACTTTAGCATATTTTTGTCAAAACCACTAGTACATGACATGAATAATGGAGGGATTTCCTCTGTTTTCTTTTCCATATTAGGAAGTACTGTTATTCAACATCAGTAGAGGTTTTCTTTATTCTTATCAAAATAGTTAAGATGTAGGATGCTGGTGGCTCACTCCTGTTATCCTAGCTACTCAGGAGGCTGAAATCTGAGAAGCATGGTTTAGAGCTAGAACAGGAAAACTAGAAGTGGAGCTGTGGCTCAAAGTGGTAGAGTGCTAGTCCTTAGGAAAAAAGAGCTCAGAGACAGTTCATGGGCCCTGAGTTCAAGCCCTGCAACTGCAATAAATTAATTAATTAATTCATGGTAATATATTTGTGAACAATTAGAGTTTCAAACACTGACTATGTATTAGAGTTACCCAGTAAAACTGTTAAAGAAATAATATAATGACATATGACCTTAACTCAGGATAAAATATATTATCCCTAATTTTTTTTTAAAGCTTTTAAGGATACACTAATGTACTCAGGGTTTAATGTAAACTTTTTTATTATTAAGTTTTTTTATTGTGAAAATACCATACAGAGGAGTTACACTTACAGAAGCAACATAATGAGTACATTTCTTATCAAGCATTGTTGCCTCCTCCTTTGTTTCTCCTTCCCATCCCTGCCCTCTCATCCCCCATACCCCGCTCCGAACGCCAAAGTTGTAAACTTCGTTTTTTGACATAACGTATTGTACATCTCATTGCTGCAATGGGTCCACATCCCTATTTAAACAATTCGTTTTTTCCATTCATCTCCCCAAATTAAACCAACATCAAGTACAGTGAAAACAGGTTATACCATCGAGGAAGGACATACAAAGCAACAAAGAAAGAAACCATCTTATAAATATGTTAGAAACAATAGCATGAAAGAAAAATAATTTGAACCCTTATCTTGGGGTTCGTCTAACATCAACTTGTCTAACTGTTTCTGCTTGTCTCAGATATATACTAGTTATTGCAAATAAGGGAAACCATGGGAGCTGTGTTTCTCTGGGCCTGGCTTACTTCACTTAATATGATTTTTTCCAAGTCTTTCCATTGCATAACAAATGGGGCAATGTCATTCTGATGGAGGCATAGAATTCCATTGTGTTTATATACCACATTTTCTTGATCCATTCATCTACTGAGAGGCATCTGGGTTGGTTCCATATCTTAGCTATGGTCAATAATGCTGCAATAAACATAGTTGTGCTGGTAGCTTTAGTATGGTTTTGTTTATGCTCATTAAGGTAAATACCCAAAAGTGGGATTGCTGGGTCATAGGGGAGGTCTATGTGGAGTCTTTTGAGGAACCTGCATACCGCTTTCCAAAGTAGTTGAACAAATTTACACTCCCACCAAAAATGCAGTAGGGTTCCCTTCTGTCCACATCCCCTCCAGCATCTGTTGTTATTAGAGTTCTTGATTATAGCCATTCTAATTGGGGTGAGGTGGTATTTCAATGTTGTTTTGATTTGCATTTCTTTTATGGCTAGGGAGGTTGAGCATTTCTTCATGTGTCTATTGGCCATCTTTTCCTCTTTTGAGAAGTTTCTCTGCAAATCTTTAGCCCACTTATTTATCGGGCAGTTGTTTCTTTGAGAATTTGTTGTTGGGGGATTTAATTTTTTGAGTTCCAGGTATAGTTTAGATATGGGACCCTTGTCTGTTGTATGGCTAGTGAAGATCTTCTCCCAATCTGTGGGCTTTCTATTGATCTTACTAGCTTATGTCCTTTGCCATGCAGAAGCTCTGCAATTTCATGCAAGCCCATTTGTCCAACCTTTCTTTGATTTGTTGTGTTTCTGGGTCTCTATTAAGAAAATTTCGGCCTGTGCCAAAGAGACATAGGGTTTCTCCTATTCCATCCTGTAATGTTTTCAGGGTGTCTGCTTTGACTCCAAGGTCTTTGATACATTTGGAGTTGATTCTGGTGCAGGATGATATGTAAGAATCTAGCTTTAGTTTTCTACAAGTGTTTAATCAATTTTGCCAGCACCATTTACTGAAGAGGTTGTTTTTCTTCCATGCTATTTTTTTAGCTCCCTTATCGAAGATTAGGTGGCTATAGGTCTGTGCAAAATTACATATGAGAGTTAAGTAGGAAAGCAGATTAAACCACTACCTTAAAATAAAATAATATAAAATACTTTAATTAGAAATAATTAAAGTGTGAACACAATAATAATCCTGAGTAGCTAGTACTACAGACTTGAGCCACCCTGTCCAGCTTAAATTTATTTTACTAAATAAATAATTTAATGAATAAAATATAAATATTTTGTATATTCATATATACAATATGATGTTTACTACATGTATATATTGTATAATATTTATTTTATTATTAAATAAAATATTTATTTGGAAACAATCATCTGGTTTCAAAAGTTATCTTGTAATCCTTTGCTTCCAACAGTAGGAAAAATGTACCCATTTAAAACTTCTTTCCTGGAAAACTTAAACCTTTTAGAGTTTGGTGAACTTGTGCTAATCATTTGTTATTTTCTTTGGGACAAACAATATTAGCTTCCAACTTACTTTTAACTGGCACATAAAAGGTAGTAATCATATGATAAGACACCTCATGATGTTTTGATATTTATGTACCTCTTGTAATATGTCATCAGGTTAAACATCTCCCATTTTTTTAACCTTTGTGATAAAACACTCAACAATGCCCTATTTTTGAAATGCTCAGTACATAATTATTGTATATAACATCATTCTCAGTTTTGCACTCATTGATCAACCCTTATTATAAATGTTCATCCTTAGTTTTACCATGAAATATCTCTGTTAAAAATAGAATTATATAAGCTGGACATGGTAGATCACATCCACAATCCCAGAACTCAGGTGGATTGAGGCAGGAAGATAGAGAGTTGAAGACCATCCAAGCTTCATAGCAAGGTACTGTCTTTAAAAGATATTATATCCATACATAGTATCATGTGAAGTGAATTGCATTTTTCCATGAGAATGGTATGTCTCGAGTATGGTCCAGCACAAGGTCAGGTGGGTTACTGCTTAAACTAGGAGGAACCAACAAAGTTCCTCCAAATATTACCCCACCTGAGCTTATAAAAATTAAGTTCATTTAGAAATACACTGAAATAATTCATTTTATTAACTGAGGTTTACTTAGGAAATTACCTGTTGAAGAATATTCACTTTTTCCAGTTTCTCATTTTGTGAAAGAATTTCATGCAAAGTGTTTTCATTCATCTTTGATATCAGAAGGCTCATATTGCTTAAATTTAGAATCATCAGCATTCATATTTCAGTGTTGTTGTCCCTGAAATTTAAAGGTCAATCTATAAAATACTCATATAACAGAAATCCAGGTGATACTGTATTGAGTCTCTTGGTATATATTTACCCTCTACACCCTCTCAATGTTACTTATTTAAATGTAGTTTTAAAAGTGTATATACATGCATAACACCTGTGTGTTCCCATAGGTACTCACATACACACATGTACAGCATTGTGAATCATGTATTTATGTACCTAAGTATAAATTATAGAAGTATACAAAATATGCAGCTAATAAATTTATGTATTAAGGCATAACTTATAGTATATGAAGCACAAATAGTAGAAAGAGTTTTGATTTTGGAACTGACAACTTGAGCAAATTTTTGGCAAGGTACTTTAACTAGCAACAGCTTTCCTTTTGCTCACCTCCAAATTAAATTTTAGTTATCATTTTCCTACACAGTACTAAGAACTGATGTTTTTGAAGAACTTACCGGTAAATACAGTAATTAATCCCTTGTATTTCCCTGACTTTAGCATAAAACTCCTAATTCAAGACCTCAGCAGCCCTGAAGCAACTATCTTTCCTTATATAATGAAAGTTCTAAGAGGTAGTCTCATGAATTTCAAGGACAAATCTAATCCAGCAGTAATAATTATCAGCCTGGTATTGCTGTTGTTCAACTGTGTATCTCCAGTGTCTGTGGGTTTTGCAGGTCAGCGTTGGCATAGTCACAGCTGGGTGAAGCCATCAGTTTCTAACACCTTTTCTGAAACTTTTCAGAGAGGCATTGCTTCTCAGACTCTAAGGTGCCCAAGTTCCTTAGGGTGTTGTTAGATAATTAAAATGTGGTTCTCCCCAAGACTGTGTAACATTTTGCAATAGAGGGAGAAATCCTCCTATTTAAATGCTGAATGCTTTAAGGCAACAGTTTAACATGTCTCCAATAAAATAAAAGAAGGGGGGAAGCAATGTCAATCTAAAATGATATAAACTCAAATCAAATCAAGTGATATTTGGCTAGACATAGAATAACCCATTGATTTTTATTCTTGTTACCTTGTTACACAGTTTTGCTCTTGTGTCACCTTCCCAGGCTTAGCACAAGTGTGAGGTCCTTAGCTCCAATTTTTGAAATATAGTTAAGTCTGATTCCCAGGTTTGGCTCCAGCTGGGCATTCTGCTTCTCTCCCTCCCCCCGACATACTCTCTGTAAAATCCTGCTAGAGTTTACATATGGCTCCAAGTCTGCTAGCTGTTCACAGAAAGAAACACTACCTAATTATTGCTATAGTGACTTTTTAATGGCAACAAAAATATGAAAAAAAGACATTTAATCCAAATTCCAATAATACAAGAACTTCTGCATAAGAATACAGAAATAAATTATTAAAATATATACATTCAGCATTCAAGACATTTTATATGAAGTTGGATAGGTGTGTTCAGTAACATTAAACTTGGGATATAAACATTTTTTAAGCAAATACCATAGACCCTATGTTACATATTCTACATAAAAGGAGGCTTAACATTCAAAACTGAGAAAACTATGGCTAGGATATAAATTAATATTGAACAAAGCAGGATTTTTTTACATGATTTTGTTTTTATTGAATAATAAGCTTGGATTCATGTAATAGAGATCTGAGGCAGTAATACATTAAGTGCTAATATTCCAGCATATTTAAAATACTCATATTTTCTCTTCTAACAGTTGGTTTATCAACAATTTACATATTCATTTGTTTTGAGATTAAGATCCATATGCAAAAGCATTTTATGTATGAGTTAGCATATCTATCCTATGTTTGCTCTGTATCAGTTCCAAAATCAGACCATAGAGATCTAGCAGAAATTCTCTTCATAAATCAAAGTATTTCTATAATCTCCAAAGCAGAGTAAAATATACACTGTACAATGAAATCATTTCACACTTCACTTCAAGCCACATATTTCATTGGCTTGCCAACTACTTTTATATTTTGGGAGTGTATAAACCTCACATGGTTCCCCTAACAAGAAGGAGCCAGGGTGCCTGACGCCTCCTGAGCGTGCTAGGGATGATTTGTGCTGCAGACAGTGTTTGTGGTTTGAGACTGTATTCTCACATTTAAAATTTTGGAGTGAATTTTAAAATTCTTTAACAACAACAAAAAATATTCCCCACTTCTACTCATAAAAAAGAACAACCATTTTTCCTATTTTTTGTGACTATGTTAGGACAAGGGGGAAGAACAGTTGTGTTAATAAAATTCAAATGGCACTGAGTACCTGAGATCTCACTCATGTTCTTTTTTTATTGTAAAGATGATGTACAGAGGAGTTACAATTATGTAAGTCAGGCAATGAGTACATTTGCTTTTGAACAGGGTCACCTCTTCCCTCATTTTCTACTAGTATTTTCTTTTCCCCTCGCGACCCCTCCCATCCCCACAAGTTGTATAGTTCATTTTCAACAGTGTCTAATGAGTATCACTGCTGCACTGGTTCCCCATTTGTCTTACCATTTCTGTGTGCTAAAAACAGATAAACTTACATTTAAGACAAAAGGTACAGAAACAAAAAACAGCGACAAAGGAGAAAAAAATAAAAATCACAAAACCTCTTGTTTTCTTTCATGGAGTTCATTTTGATAAATATCATCTTATATGACCATATGCACATAACTACTGAGTCTTTTCTTCACATCCCTGAATATCAATCAGTCTTGTCATCACAATGTTATTTGTATAAAGAAGTTACTGCAAGAATAATGTATAGATAGAATATAGGATATTAAAGATCACCTGGAGTGAAGTAGAACTAAATAAATAAATAAATAATGGAGACTTTAAGTACCAAATATTGGTACAGCATTGTCAATGAGAACAATTGTTCACTCACTATATTCCTTAATTGTATTTATTCAACTTTTAATCCTAATGCTTACTTTATTATTTTTCTGGTGTGCATATGACCTCTTTCCATTGTGGAGTTTGTTCACAATTGTTTCAATGTGCCCCCTACACACACACACACACACACACACACACACACACACACACACACACAGAGCATCATTCTAAAAGCAAAGCATCCAAATTATGAAATTCACTATACTAAGCCATTTGAACGCAATTTTTCACCACCAGCCAGCATCTAAGTCATTATCTCAAGCTAATGGCAAAATTGGATCTTTCTAGTCTTCAAATTATCTGAAACACTAATGCTTAGATTGCATCAAAAGCTAAAAGAATCTAACCATATTTTTGACAGTTTATTCTGTGATTGAATTATAGTATCGTTAAGTAACACACTTTACCATCTGCAAATTGCCTTAATGTTGGAATGCTTTTCTCTAACTGGTGTGAAGAGGTGGTGTTTTAATTTTATTTCCCCCACAATTACTATGTCAGCTTCCTTTAAAATAAGGCAATAGGAGACTGACCCAGCTTTATGAAGGAGTTTTGCATCTCAAGTGTTTTATTATTTTGCAGAATTCACATGTGATATTTCTTTGGGGGAAAATACTTCTGTAAATATCAGTGCTTCCAAAAAACATTGCCCCTACTTCTTAAAAATTACTTTAGAATAAAAACAGTATAGAAAATACCCATGCTTTCCCTTAATTGCAATAACTAGTATGTCAGAGACAAGCAGAAACGGTCAGATAAGTTGATGTTAGGTGAAATGAACCCCAAGATAAGGATTCAAATGTTTTTTTTCTTTCTTGCGATTGTTTCCGACATATTTATAAGATGATTTCTTTGTTGTTTTGTGTGTCCCTTCCCCACGTTATAAGCCCTGTTTTCACTGTATTTAATGTTGGTATACTTTGTGGAGGGGAAGGAAAAAAAATTGTTTAAATAGAGATACAGCTGGACCCATTGCAACAAACTTTACAACTTTGGCGGGGGAAGGAAGTGGAGGAAGTTGGTGGGGAAGATGGGGGGAGATTGGAAGGGATAGAAAGGGGAAACAAAGGAGCAGGCTACAATGCTTAATAAGAAATGTACTCATTACCTTGCCCATGTAATTGTAACCCCTCTGTACGGTATTTTCACAATAAAAAAAAACAAAATAATTTTAAAAACACTAGCCTTTCAAGATGTATCAGGGTTGTATAAACCAACCACTTCTATAGGTATAAAAACCATCTTTCAATATAATAATAACTGTAATAAACATTCTATTACAACCTAGGATTTTATTAATATTTTATTTTGAGCACCCTGGGAAGCAATTTGAAGAGGTTTTTTTTTATTATGTATGATGTTCATATACAAAAATTATCATTCTGAGTTAGCAATATTATATTATAAAGCTCAGCCATCAAATGAGGTCTTTTCTGTGCAACTAAAACATTCATAAAATTTGGAAAAACTAATGTGCATTTTTTTCTTTACTGTTATAGAATTATTTATCTGCTATAAAAGCATAAAATTAAAGATTTCTATAAAAATTAATTCAGGGTATCACAATCATATTAATGATCACTGAAAGAATGGTCTAAGAAAAAAGGTCTAAGGATGCTGTGGGAAGGAGACATTTTACTGGCAATAGCATGGTAGGAACTTGAAGACCACTGAAAATATTTGGAATTTTAAGAAGTTTGAGTAAGGGAGTTGCATAACATGATTCATGTTTTTTTTTAATTTAATTTAATTTTATTTGTGAACATACTGTACAGAGGGTTTACAATTACATGGGCGGGATAATGCGTACATTTCTTACCAAGAATTGCAGCCTCCTCCTTTGTTTACCCTTCACATCCCTTCCCAGCCTCCCCC
>NW_012267306.1:7698481-7752187 GCF_000151885.1 Dipodomys ordii
GTTGAACATTTCTTCATGTATCTATTGGCCTTCCTTCTTTCTTCTTCAGAGAAGTTTCTCTTTAAATCTTTCGCCCACTTATTTATTGGGCAGTTGTTTCTTTGAGGATTTGTTGTTGGGGGGTTTAATTTTTTGAGTTCCAAGTATATATGATTCATGTTTTAAGACAATCCTTTGATTCTTATTTATGGAATGCATTGAAGAGTAGATTAAAAACTTTATTTAGAATTCTCTTACCCTATTGTAGGAAACGACCACTCAGATGGTCTTGGTAGCAATTGAGAAATGTGTGTAGGTTTGAGATACAAGGATAGAATTGACTATGACCTTTAAGTTTAGGTAATTGCAAGAACTATGATCTTTCTATCAATTTCCTTACAAGTTAAAGTGGGACAGCAACAAGGGAAGGGATAACAACGATGGACAATGATGTACTCATTGTCTTACTCATGTAACCATAACCCCCTGTTCAGCATCTTTACAAGCAAAGAAAATTTGAGTGAAAACAAACTACAAAAATACCTTGCAATACTAGAATTGTTTGAACTAGCTATATGCTCTAGATTTTTTAGAAGGACTGTTAGTTATACTTTCATAATTACGTAAAATCAATTAAAGGAATAGGAATAGGAATGGAACATTTACCTTTTAATTTTTCCCTAGCAGATCTGTTCCCCAGAGTCTCTGGAACTTTACAGTTATTAACTTGTGTGTGTTTATCAGCAATACCAAACTAACCTTTCACATGAATTCTCAAATTGTTATTCAACAGATATCTGAACTCAAGGTATGTGAGGTCTCTGAAGATAGGTATTTATTTCTCGAAATTGTAGTATGGTATTGTAAAAATGTGTCATTTCATACATGGAGAACTATCTGTAGGTAATAGTTATACCTGAATTTCATCATAAATATACACATTGTGAAGTACAGTAACAATTTTGGAGAAGTAGAAGTACCAAGTGCAAAGGAAAAATCATACATTTTAATACTCAGAATTTCAACTCTCAGGATTGCTGCAACTGCAATCAGAACTGTACTATTGTTACTGGTGTGTATATTTCATTCAATGGTGACATTGCACAGAACATTCAATCACTTGAAAATGTACCAAGCTTCAAATTACAATTCTGATTGCTCAGGTTTTAAGAATTGAAAGGAGAAAGATAAAGATTTGTACACATGCATTTTAACTTGTGCTGTCATGAATAAGACATTTCAAGTCTAGCCATAATACTGTAGGTTAAAAGGTTAGTCACAAATAAGAATCTGATAATAATGCATTGTGAAGCCAGCTCTGTGATAATATTATACAGAACACGTTTAACAAAAGAAATGGAAATGTTCTTGAAAGGATTAACATTTTATGGGTTAGGATGGAAGATTGTGATTTTTATTCAAATAAATATACAGAGTGAGAAAAATCTTACTACTAGAACACACAGATGTTAAAAACATAACCTTTCCACATACATTTCATGTCTTTTTGACATGTGTATCTTCAATGTATACAGACTTAGATGCACACAAACTTTCCCACAGAAGCATGCCACATGCATAGAAAAGGAATGTACATTTTAGAAATATTTTTTCATGAACCACTCAGCTAATAAATATGAAGTGATAGTACTATCTTTGTAGCCTACAAAAGAGAGTGTGATTTTACCCTAAATTGTATAGTTATTTTTTTCTAATGGAAAATTTGGAAGATAACTTAAAGTCACAGGGTAGTCCAAGAGCTAAGTACCATACTTTCTGAGATTCATAAGTAAAATTTTGTAAGACTAATTTTGTAATATCAGGATGACTAGGGGCAGTTTCAAACATAATTGAGTCCAAATAACCAAGTAATTGTTATAGCAGAAGCAAAAATTAAATAATGGTACATTGTGCTTAAATATATACCCAAGGAAATCAGAATTCAATGTCTTGTCATCTTTCCTTAAGTCTTTGCTGTTTTCAGATGCATGCATTTAATTCAGATAATGAAATAAATAATGCATTGGTATAATTTGCAAAATCCCAATTAGCAAAAGTTATGTAGAAAGTTAGAAAAATACAATCATTATAGCATTTTCAGAATAAAAGGGCTTAAAAGTATTCAGACATGACATCATTCTTTTTCTTTTAAGCTTGTCTGAGAAATATTTAGGGGCAAGTATTTTACATGTGTCTGACAGAGGCAGAGAAAGAAAGAAAGAGGAGGGTGGGAGGGATTCTTGTCAGTAGCCTTGTCATAAATCACATGGAGGGTTAAATACAGTGTTCAGAGTAAAAACTGAACTTTTAAAATCTTGCCTATCTTTACAATTATACTAGAAATATCAAGGTAAAAAAATTGTTGTTTCAACAACAAAAATCATTAACATAATGAACAAAATCTTCAGATCTCGTTAATACAGTGTATATTTTATAGATTATTTTATTTGAAAATGTAGAAAAGAAATATATGTCATTTTGACCTTCTAACCTTTCTTATCCATCTCTACCAGATTAAAATTAGGTTATGAGTGTACAGAGAATAGAGTACCACAAACCAAGAAGATTGCTTTTTGTAACCCCTTAAACAATGTTTCGTGTAGTTGAAACCATTTAAAATCTAACCAAAGGATATTCCCAAAGTGGAAAAAAAAAAAAAAGGCCTATCGGAGGTCATGTGTTGTTGGTTTTATTTTCAGTTTTTTTTCACTTTTTGTGTCAAGTTATTTCACAAGAATGAAGCACACCTGCTTCATAGCCCCATCAACTTCTAATTATGGGTAAACTATATACTAGTAATGTACAGGGGTTGATGAGAGTTATAATACATCCCAATACTTCCTGCAAGTACGGAGTAAATAAAAACATAGCTGTAGAAATCTAATGGGAGTTGAACACATTTGAATTTAATTAAAAGAGACACCATTTTATGTAGTCCTGGATATGGTGATCCAACCCTACGAGGAATCCTATGTAATGAAAATCTTGCATGGGAAAGAGTGTTGATAGATAGGTCTTGAGTTGGAAGTATGAGGTCACTGGTTTATATCCTGAGGAGAAAATCTGGACTTATTCCATAAAAAACAGCTGCTTTTCTAAAATGTAATGTCTTCCACACAAATGGAATTAAACTAGCTACTGTCATTTTAAGGATTCCACAACTCTCAAGGAGAGGTACACATTTGGATCAAGCATTTCAGACATGCTGCTTCAGCATAAAACCATATTTTTTCTTACAGATAAATCAATAACAGAAAGACTGGATCCCAAAATATATTGATTTAGGTATATTGTTTCATTTAAAAAATAGCTCTTAAAAGTGACATAAAACATAAAGTGGCTTATGCTTTATTTTTCAGTTCTAGTCATATGATTGAGATTCTAGGAAACCATCCAATATTTAAATTCAGACAATATGAATTCATTAATTTCAGCTGAGTCAGAGATTAAATATTTGTTTTATTCATTTCATCATCGTGGCTCACTGCTCTATCATTTTATTCTTTCATTTGGAAACTTGTACTTCAAAAACATGAGTTGAAACGGCATTAACAAATCTACTAAAATTGAAAGGCATGATTATTGCAGTACTGTTACTTTCCAAATTAAAGAAAGTATTGTTATTTTTGGGGGGGTCCAGTTGTGGGGCCTGAACTCTGGGCCTGGGCGCTGTCCCTCAGTTCTTCAGCTCAAGGCTAGTGCTCTACCACTTGAGCCACAGTGCCACTTCCGGCTTTTTTTCTTTTTACTTATGTGGTGCTGGGGAATTGAACCCAGGGCCTCATGCATGCAAGGCCAGCGCTCTACCACTGAACCACCTTCCCAGCTCCAGAAATTTTTTTTTTTAAAGAAAAACTTAAAGATCCTGATGCTGGTGGTTCACGCCTGTAATTCTAGCTACTCAGTAGGCTGAGATCTGAGAGTCGTAGGTGGCAGGAAAGTCCATGACACTCTTATCTCCAATAAACCACTCAGAAAACCGGAAGTGGCACTGTGGCTCAAGTGGTGGAGCACTAGCCTTAAGCTGAAGAGCTCAGGGACAGTGTCCAGGCCCAGAGTTCAAGCCCCATAACTGACAAAAAGAAACAACAACAAGAACAGCTTAAAGAAATCTAAGTATAGTGGCTCACATCTGTACTTCCAGGTACTTGAGAGACAGAGATCAGGATTGTAGTTCAAGCTTACTCTAAGCAAAGAGTTAACAAGATCTCATCTCAGTTACACCACACATACACATACATGCATGCACATGCTCACACACACAGGCACACACACACAAAAACTGACTATGGTGATGTGTACCTGTAATCCAGCTACTCAGGAGATTTCAGTAGTAGGAGTGTGACTTGGGACAAATAATACAAGACCTCTTTTGAAAAATAACTAAAGTAGAAAGTGCTAGATTATTGCTACAAGAAAATAAGAAAAGGTTTTACATTATACACAGTTCAGAAACACTCTGGGCTTAATAAACCTTTAAAATAAAAATTTTGTTCACTTAGAGCTCCCAAAGTCTGTAATATGTTAATTTATAAGATCAGGAAATGTGCATTAATACTTTAAACTCATTTTTACCTCATAGAACTCTTTCTTCTATCAAATGGTCATAAAACTAGTGTTTTATGAATGTGTAAGCCAAGAATCATTTATTCATTTACATTTATGTTTACTTTCATCCACTAAAGAAGCAGAGTCAACAAATCATAAATTTTCACACACACACACACACACACACACACACATACACACCATATGTTACATGAAAAAAAAGTTCTAAATTTTATTAGGGATATTTCAGATTTTATGCCAACATAATTTTTCTATTTTTTTTGAATAACTATACAAATAGGCTTGAATGCAGAAAGGAAGTACAGATAGAAATAAATAAAATTTAATTCCACAATAACATCTTAAATCTTCACTTGTTCATCTTAGTAGATTTAATTAATAACAACAAAAGTTTAGGAGCAGAAAGGCAAAATGTAATGTAAGGCCAACTATATGAGCCCATTTGACACAAAGATTAAAACTCATTAGAATATACTTTATGATCGTTCTATGGAAAAAAAATCATGTTTTTCTATTGTTATTTGATTGCTGTGATTATAAGGAGAGTGCTCCAAAGTCAAGGATATGTCTGCTTGCACTGTATTAAATCCACATGTACTGTTTTCCTCTGAGTCCTGCAAGTGACCTGACCATCCCACAAATGCTCCCTCTTTCTTTGATGTCTACAAAGATGTTAACCAACTGCTTGTTTGTGGCTGATGGGCTTTTCGTGACACACCACTTTAACTTCAAGTCTGCTGATAATTGGTACTTCTATAACCAAAGCATTTTCAGCTCCCTGAATCAAAGGTTTCACAGAAATATCACTTACTTGTGCTTGACAGCCAAGGCAGTGGCAACACAGAGTTGATAAACTCCAGAGCTCAACCAACAGTTAGTTACACCATCTTTTAGAGTCTGCTTTGCTGGGTGAGGTCGAAGTCATTAAGTGTATCGAACAAACTCAGCTATGAATTAATTGTTAACCTGATTTCTTAAATTTTTGGTGAAATAATAAATTCAGCTTCAGTATTTGGAAATGATAAAAAAAAGATTACAGGTAACTTCACTTTGAATATGTACAAATGGTAAAGTAACAGTAAGATAAGCGTAGATACTTTTTTCTCTTACTTAATTCTACTGGTTTCCAAAAATGAGTATTTTAAATTATTTCCTTACATAAAATATAATGTCATTTTTTAATCTATAAAATTATAAACATGTATTGCCACTTAGGGACACAACAAAATAAAAAATATCAGGTTTTATAACAACTTTTATGAGATAGATGCATATAGGTTTTTATTTTAATAGTAATTTATAATTTCAGGAGAAACTTAAAATATGCCTACCAGTTTTAAAAAAGCAATTATTTCAATTTTTTTTAAATTTACTGTAAAGGTGATGAACAAGGGGTTACTGTTACAAAAATAAGGTAATGAGTACATTAAAAAAAAAAAACACTGTTTACCCACCCCCCTCATTTTCTCATGCTTACCACTCCCAACCCTGGCCCACGTTGTAAAGTTTATTTCCAATATTGTCTAGTGAGTATCATTGTTGTCTGAGTTCATCCGTTTCCTTGCTGTTTCTGTGATTCTCTTTCCCTTCTATGGGTCAGATAAGATTATATACAAGACAAAGGGTGCAGAAAACAAAAACAGAAAAAAAAACTTCATACAGGATATAAAAAGAACTTCTTGTTTCCAATTCTTGGAGTTCATTTTGATATGATTCATTATATATGGTCCTAAGCACTTAGCAATTGGTTTATTATGATCCCCTGCTATAAATATGATAAACACTTTCTAGTTATTACAAATGAGGGAAACCCAATCTCTTGTTATAAAGAAGCAATTGGCAAAGAAGCTTATCATTCTTTGCATTGAAATGATCAACAAGTAATACACAACAAGTAATGTCCCTTACTCATGCAACTTTAACCCCTCTGTGCAGCATCTTTATAATTAAAAAAAAAGTAACAAGTAACATGGAATGAAAGAACTAAGACTTCTAGACACTTTAGTTTTCCATAGTTGCTCACTTTGGATGTTTAGAGAATCTATTAAATATGGTAGCAATAATAGATAAACACTCTTCTGTCATATATAAGGCAAAATTTTACACTGTTCTTTCCTTCCTTGATACCTATGAGCATGCCTCATTTACTATGAATGTTGGGGTCAACAGGAATGAAAGGATCATATTTCACTCTAAATAATCATTACTTATAATTCTTACACTATTGTCAGTGCTTTATTTTTGTAAAAGATACATAATTACATCGTTAATGAAATACAGGAAGAAGCTTAATAAAATAAACTTATACTACTTTCTCCTCCCTCTTGAAATAGAAGTAAATCTGTTTCTGAATTGGTCCTTTGTCCCTCTGAGAATAAATGCCTATATATGTCCTGCACTGCTTGAGAATCTTTCCTGACTATTGCCCTATCTGGTGCAGAGGTGTGCTTGATTTAATGGGCCCTGGGAGAGCTGAGATTTTCAACAAACTTAGCTGGATTTTTAGTTTTATTCTGGGGAATCATGAATTGTATTTAAAGATCATAAGCTAAACCTGGCTCACAATATATATTTAAATTTCCAAACATTTCTAAACATCATTCAATTTTTGAAATATTATGTTTACTGTAGAAAATATTTGGAAAATAAGATAGAGCATATATATATATATATATATCTCATTTGCTACATAAGATAAATGTCTAAATTGTCTATCAAAATATCATGAATTAATTCAACCAGATGATTTTTGCCAAAAAATTAGACAGAGCTAGATATATAAAAACATAATTTTATTCAAATTATTTATATGCCAATACCAATTCTTCCTTTTATTTGTGTATAAATTATATACCAGTGTATGATACACTGATTTTATTAATATACATATGTATGTATGTATATATAACTTTAATTGCTCACTAGGTCATGCCCATTTCAAAGTTAAAATGCATTATTATATTATAGAAAAACTTATAATGTGTCATCATACCTAGGACATTATTGTCACTGGGATTGCATTGTACCTAGAATGCAATATACAATTTCTTCTAGAGGTGTTTTTGTCTCACTGATTTTCCCTACACAACCCTTGACCACCTTCCCATTCTTCAGAGAGCCATCATTCTAGCAAAATCATTTAATGAGCAAGCCAGAAACCTTCATAATTATCTAGTCTAGGTAAAGTAACAGGATAAGACTCAATATGGCTATTATCTGCTTCCTTCCAGAAAAAGAAGCAAAAATAGAAGGGAAGAAGGAAGGAAGGAAGGAAGGAAGGAAGGGAAGAAGGGAGGGAGGGAGGGAGGGAAGGAGGGAAGGAGGGAGGGAGGGAGGGAGCCCTAACCTTGTGATTTGGTTACTTTTTTGAGTATGTCTGTATGATCTCCTAGGTGTTCTATGACCAGATCCTCATCTTATAACAAAAATTTATTAACGGAGTCATATAAAATCAATTGTAAAAAATTAGCTATAAAATCAAACAGGAGCACTTACAAACACTGAAATAAATGTGTTATCTAGTACTTTTTTAATTTAATTGAGCTAGATTGTCAGTAAAGGAAGACTTCCTTTCATAAGGCAAATGTGTTGCATGAATGGAAAAACACTGGATATATATTCAGTTCTTTTTCTTCACCAAAGCTCATTTTATTCAACCTTTTAACAATTTGAATAAATCATTCCTAAGAAATGTTTATAAAAGTGATTGAACAAGACATAATGGGTGACTCAGTAGGTTATCCTATACGATTTTCCCTATGTGAATTATTTCCCACCCTTATTCCTGGAAAATGTAGTATACAATTTGTAGAGCATGGAAATTTCACAATGAAAGTCTTTACCAAGTAAAATTTAACATATGCCAATAAAAAGTCCACTTTTTTATAGTCATATGAAATCCTGTTACTTGAAGGACACACATGGTCTGTGCCATATATAAGTGGCCAAATCTGTCAGAAGAATTTGATTTTACACTGCATGTAACACTCTACCCCCTATTTTTCACTTGATGAAGGTAACACAGTGCTCACTGTCACTGGCATTTGAAGATGGCCTGAGTGATACTTAAAACAAAAGAATCTGAAGCAAGTTTTGGTGTTTGGATTACTGGCCATCTCAAAGAAATAAAAACAAAAGAGATGAGTTTTATTTTTCTCAAGAATCTGTAATTCAAAAATTTTTATTGGCTAATAATTTCACACAGAAATGAGTGATTGATAATTATGCTTATTTGAATTAAACATATTGATTCCTGTTAAAACATTTAGTTGTACTTAAATTATGTCTATTTTCTAATAAACTGTTTATTCTTTAAAATTTTATTTACTTGTATGGATTATTTCAATAAGAATTTAAAATATATGTCACACATTAGTTATTTTGTAAATTGTTTTCAACTTTAATATTTTGTCTATATACCTATGCAAAAACTATGTTTAATGAAAGTGATCAGGCAGATCCCAGAAAGACAGGCATGAACAGAGATGGAGAGACAAAGAATCAGACAATAGAAGAGGGAACGAGAAAATTTAAGATAATTTTTCAAAAATATTCCTTGAGAAAGAATATGGAACTCATTCTCTAGATAATGAAGCTTATTTTTTTTCAGCTACAAATGGTAAAGTCAGTTTGTACTTTGCAAAAGCCAAGTAGTCAGGCTTTTAGTCAGTAGGCATAAAGATCCTTCCAGCTCTCAGATTCAGTGATTGATTATCTACTTAACTACTTCCTCTATGTATAATTTGACTCATATGGCACTGGGCTAACCTTTATATCTAAGACATGTCCCTAATACTCCTGTAGCAGACCTGCATGCAATTAATTTATCTCTATGTATTTTAATTGAAGCACTATGGGACATCAAAAGAGAGAATAATATCTGCTAATTCTCCAGCTTTTCTTGTGAGAGATGTCTTCTAATTGTTCCCTGAAGCAAAAACGTGGGAAAATGAACTACAAGTAGCAGTGGCAAGCCCCATTTACAGAAGAGGCAATTGGCCTTTAAAATTGAATTTATAGGAACTGATATAAAATAAGATATCAAGGGAAGACTAGGGTCTGCAAGTTTTGTCAGATGGTACTAAGGTAAGGCAGCTGGATGTGGGTGCCAGTGTCTTGTCTTGTTCTGTTTGTATAAAAAGTACTACATTTTAAATATGGCCTGGTTATTTGTATTAGGATGGAGAGACTACATGAAAGCTGTAAGAAATCATAAACACAGGACCAGAGAAAATGGGTGATAACTTTTAAACTCAATGCTTGTCTCAAAAATTACACAAAAACTAAAAGTAGAAGTGTGGCTCAAAGAGGTAGAGTGCTAGGATTAAGCAAAAGAGATAAGGGACTAGCTCCTCGGCTCTGAGTTCAAGACCAATGATCAGCAAAAATAAAATAAAATAAATATGATACATGCCTTTTTTCTAACAATATTAGACTCAGACATTTTGAGAGGTTAAATTTTTAATAAAACCACTTGTGGATGAAATATTTATGATTTTTTAACCTTTGTACTACTAAAGCTCTCTTACCTAGAATATATAGTGATTTCTACAAGACTTCATCATCTGACATCAAAATCTTTCAAGGTTCTCTGTATTTCATATGTTCTAATAGTATGAAATTCCTTCAGTAATTTCTTCTCTTTTTTTACTGTGCAACTTTTCTCTCTGGTTCCTGTTTTCTTTCCATTATCTTCTCCATGAGATCAGAGAAGAAGATAGAAAAAAATGGCCTCGTCACTGTGGAAAGTTTTCTCTGGAAAAACTGTATCACCTGCTCATTGATGTAGCCCTGTAGATGATGTTCTATTAGAAGAGAGTCACTGAAGACTTACAAATGCTCAGGGAAGATATTGTAGAGAGTTAAACTAGGAAACTGGCAGTGGTTAGGTGATCAAAGGAAAATTCAGGACAAATTATTGTGTTAAGCAAAAGTATAATAAATGATTAATTGGATCTGTGGGTGAAGAAGAGGCTCTAGATTACACACACCTCTATGGATGAGAGGAAAGTCAAAACCATCTTAAAACACATGGAAAGCTATAATGGAAAGAAAACAATTCAGTGAGTTTTGTTTGTCATGCAGACATGGTGATGTTTGTGCACCATCTAAATAGAAGTTTCTAGTAAGTCTTTGTTTGGTCTTTGGAGGAAGTCTGTCTTGGAAGATATACATTTAGCATATGTCAGAATACTTGTATGGTTTTAGATGAGATTGCTCCCAGATTTACTGTTGTTCAAGAAGACCAACTATTCTGAACAACAGCATATAAATATTAAAGAGTCTAACTAACTTCATTGTTATATAGTAATGAGTGATAATCAAACTTTTGAATTATCGGTTTTGAATATTCTATAGTTCTGAAAGACAATATGAAGGAAGCAGAAAGAATCTCACCTCTGATAAAGTATGGAAACATACCTTTTGTCAATACCAGCGTTTAAATTCAGAACTTCATGCTTCACTCGCTTGTTTGCTTGGCTGGTACTCTACCACTTGAGCCACACCATCAGCCTTTTTGCTGGTTATTTTAGTGATGGAGTCTTATGGACTTTTTTTGCCCACGCCCCATGCTAGCATCAGACAGAAGCATTCTACTAAGTCTACCATGCTAACTTTTTGCAATCCTTTTTGCTCTGGTTATTTTTAAGATAGGATCTCTCTGCCCACTCTCCTCTCCATTTTCCCTCTACCTTCTCCCTTCCTGCCAGCCTGGGCCCTAAGTCCTCTATCATTCCTGTCGTAGCTGCTCTGAAAGGCATATCACCACACCTGGTTTTCACTGTTGAATCTGGGTCTTGTGAACTTTATGGCCTAGGCTTGCTTTGAATTGCAATCCTTCTTCTCTCTACTTACTGAGTAGCTAGGATTATAGGCAAGAGTAACTGTCCCCAGTTTGAGTAGTAGAATATTAGAAACTAGTACTTGGTGAGTTAACAAATAAGGTGAAAACAATGTGATTTATCTCATTATGAAATTTTATTCACCTCTAAATATTTTCTTTTTTTTTTCCTAACAGTCAAGGGGCTTGAAATCTAGGCCTGAGCGGTCTCTGAGCTCTTCAGCGCACGGCTAGTGCTCTATCACTTGAGCCATAGCACCACTTCTAGTTGACTGGTGGCTTATTGGAGATGAGTTCCACAGACTTTCCTGCTGGGTCTGGCTTTAAACTGTGATCCTCAGATCTCAGACTCCTTTGTAGCTAGGATTACAGGCATGAGCCACAGGCACCTGGCTTCCTTTGTTTTATGATCCCACCCTTTCTATTTTAGTAGAAAAATAAAATGCTCTTTCTTCTTGCCATTTTGTTTAAATTATAATGACAATAAAAATTACTTTATTTTCTTCAAACAAAAATTTGTGAACTCTGCTTTGAAACATTTTGGGCACTAAAAGAGACAAGAGAGAAAGAGAAAGAAAGAGAAGGATCTAAGAAGTACTAAAGTATAAGATGTAAAATTCTTTGAAACTTACAGTACTTTCCAATATTTACAAATATCTAGTTGTGGTTATCATTTAGTCAGAATGTTTTGCCATATTATAGTCCTAGTATATGACTGGATTAAGCAGGATGTTTGTTGCATGAAAAGGACAAAGTTCAAATCATGAGAAAAGGAAACAAGTCTAAAGACATCAATGAATGCAGGCAATTCATTTGAGCCCTACAACTTGTGAGGTCCTATTAACTTTCGTACCATAAAAGTTGAGAGATGTGTGAGAGAGCCAAAGAGAGAGAGTAGCTGAAGTCAAAATTAAAAAGAACAGAGTGACTCTTGTTTGAAGTTGAAGGTCAAGTCTATAGGAGTCTCCATCCTACTATAAAAATTGAGTTGTAGACATTCCTGCATTCTATAATGACTGTTCATTTCACCACGTTTTGGGGCATTTGTCCTGGTCACTGCAATGTAATCATCTCTTTAAATCTGCTTACCATTAAAATAATCAGAACACCACAGGAAATATACAATTGTATTTTGCAGAAGTGAATCATCATGCCTGATGATGATGTAAATTTTCCCATCTATGTTCTATGTGTTGACATGACTGTTTAAGAACATTAGTTCATAAAATAAATTTAAACATCTTAAATAGTGTAATGATAATGATGGTACTAAGAGTTTCTATTTCCAATCTCTTATTATTTTCCTAAAGTATCTACATTAAAGAACATAGGAAGACAAGGAACATCTGAACATCTATAAGTGAATTGACAGTAACATTAGAACTGACTCATTATAAATAATTAGGCTTCTCCCATGGTTACTTTGTTGCATATTTTGATTACAAAATAGTTCTATGATAATTTATTATTATGCTATATGTTATTAGACTAAAATAAATCTAATTCAAAAGTTTAGAGTTTTATATGAATATATAAAACTTGAAACTTTATTTTGAAACTTTATCATAAGAGAATGTAATTTATAGCTGGTGATAACTACTTCTTGAAGTTATATGCATGTAACCTGACCTTCAAAATTGTAACTGTTTGTACAACTACTTAAAAATAATAATAGTGAAGAAATATGAATTGATTCTTTTCTAACAAATGCATGTACTCTTATGCTTATTGCCTATATTTTCTTATATCACAGCATAATAATAATGGTGATAATAATAACACTGGGAAGTAATTATTAGTCTTCCTTTACAATTAATACATCTTTCATTTAGTCACTAAGCAAGTAGTTAAAATATTACATAATTTGTAAACCAGGTAAAACCAGAATACTTGTTTGATATTCCAAATTTGAGAAGATAGCTGGGAGTATAGTTCAAGTGGTAGAGGATCTGCTAATGTCTCAAAGCAAGAAAAAAAATAAACTATTTTTACAGAGACACCACTGATTGCATGCCCTTGAAGGGATTACCTTGCCCATGGGTCGTTTTTGTAGTCTTTTTCTGCTTCGTGGCTGTTATGTGGTGAACATCTTTTCTCTGCTGCTCCCCTCCCCCAGGCTCTTTCTACCTTTTTGCCACAAGCCTTAAAAGCAGTGGAATTATCGTCTGAAACCTCTAAAACTGTGAGCCAAAGTAAATACTGGCTACCTTAAATCATTTTCCACATGGATTTATCAAGGCAATGAAAAATGTCTGACTAACAGCACTCTTTTAAAAATAACTTTAAAAAGTATACAACTGCTTTCAATATCCTCCATCTGGACCCTAATTTCCTATGTCTGGTCAAACAGTTCAAACATGCTTGCATTTTACCTGTACTTATACAAAGAGTCAGTCTTTAATTCCGTGAAAACTATTAGTATGCAAACTATTGTCCTAGACACTACATTCATTGTCTAATTTTACTTTCACACTAACTCTTATAAAATAATTCCCCAATCTGTAGCTAAGGTAGTTCTTTTTCTATACTTTCTTCTATCTGATGCTCAAAGTTGTTTTATGTGTCATCTGGGTGGTTCAAATGAAAATTCACTCGTGTATCCTGCATAAGACTTTTTCAGTTTTTAATTATTCTTTTAACTTTTCATGATTTATTATGAACTAATATTGTTTTTGTCTTTTTGGATTGGTTTGGTTCAGTTTTCATTTATTTATCTTTCAATTTATTTGGTTATCTAGTTTGACTTCTAAGGTAGATTATAATTTTTAACAATAAGAATAGGAATGATAGCTTCAATATGATACATAGCTCTCTTTTAATCTATCCAATGGCATAACCCCTAGATCTGTAGAGGCAGCTAATTTCCATCCATTTATAGTCAGGGTGCCTTGTTACACACTTATGCTTAACCTACTAGCTTGAAACAAATGATTTAAAACAAATAAAATAAACAAGCATAACATTAAACACATAATATTAAAGAACATGATATATATATAGTACTGGCCAGTCAGATCTATTGCTACATGTGAGTAGATTCTTCTAAATCAGCATGTGTAGACAAGTTATTTCTCTCCCTCTGTTCTTTGGGTATGCACATCTTGTGTTTGAAATCAGCAAATGGATGTAGATGAGTCCCATTCAATGAAATGTAACAGTTTAATTCCTATGTATCTTTCAGTGCCATGGAACAAGTTCTAACTATTAACAACAGGATGATCATATACCAATAGTCTCTGTTTATGTAGAACTTCACATTAATGTCAGTGCCCTGTTTTGTTACTTTGCAGAAATGCTGGAATCCAACAATGTGATTACTTTCAATGGCTTGGCCAACAGCTCCAATTACCATACTTTTCTTTTGGATGAGGAACGGAGTAGGCTGTATGTTGGAGCAAAGGACCACATATTTTCATTCAACCTGGTTAATATCAAGGATTTTCAAAAGGTATATTTATTCTAACATATACACTACATATGTTTTATAGAATTTTCTAGTATTTAACTCCAGGACAGACAATTTATAGAAAATTGTTTTAAATAAATACTTTCTCAATTCAGATGCAAATAAATTAATGACAATAACAAATGTATGTGGTAGGTAATAAAAATTACTAAGAAATAAATGATAACTTTGAAAAAACTTCTCACTTTTGTATATCTGTTCATAATTATATATTTTTCTTACATATACTCAAATACCTAAACTATTATAGAAATATGTCAGAATTGAGTTCATATACTACTTATGTTTATATGTGTGTATAAATTTCTGCTTCTCATGATATTGTTATCATGTATAAAATTAGCAAGCAATTACCAACATGTATGAACTGATGTGCTACCTAGTTTAGGAACAAAAATTTACTAGAACTTAGGCACTTCTACTCATTTACATATATTCTGTCAGCTTTCCCTTACCACTTAGCTTCCTATGGAAGCTATTTGCTAATTTTACTTCTTAGCAACGAGGTCAATAAAGTGGTATGCCTCAACCACTCATAAATTAAATCAGGATGGATGATAACCTTCAAAAAGTGGCTAATTGTGCCAATGTTTTGTCATTGTTGGAGAATTCTGTTTTGGAGATAAAGATTTGTTTGTATTCAAAGTTGATTTATGTATTCAATAGGTGTAGCATTAAACATAAGATTCATCTTTTTCTTTCATCATTGAAACAATTAAACTTTATTATATTTAGAAATACAAAATGGCTATGAGCTTAGGACATATTTATAAAGTTATGCCACTTGAAAAATCACCATGATTTTATTCTTCTAATTTTTGAAGTTCATTGATTTCTAACTTTCTTCAGTTGATCTCCATGAGTGCCTAAGATGATCTATTTTCTGTGAAAATTGTTATTCATTTGTTTTGGGGGTTTTTCGGGAATTGTAAAATCACTTTTGCACAAGGCTGGGCATTGTGGCACACACATGTAATCCCAGTTACATGAGAGATTTCAATCAGGAAGATTTGTAGTTTGTAGATTGTAGATGGCAGTGAAACAGCTGTCAATTCAGACTGGCAGCTTCTAGGGCAACATATGAAGAGAGACCATGCAGTGATATCTCAGTGTGTTGTTTGTCAAATAATTAATATTTAAATTATCACCATGGGATGAGGAAGGCATTTAATTGACAGATATGGGTTAAACAAGAAGAGTTCCAACCTCCCTTCTCTTGCTCTCTCCCTGTTTTTCCCTCTTGTACTCACCCACAAGTTGTATAGTTCATTTTCCACATAATGTCCAGTGAATACTACTGCTACATTTGTTCATCCTTTGTCCTAAATTGTAATAAAAGTTTTTTTTACTTTCAAAAAAAATAAATAAAAATTCAAATTAGCCCAGACAAACCTAAGGTGTTACAGGAAGATAGACTAAAGTGTACATTCAAAGAGATAAATGACAAAAAAAAATCAGGAAGTACTTCAATAGTCTCAGTAAGGAATCCTAACGTAGTTAAATATGTACAGGGACTCTTCCTTTTGACAGGAATATTGAAAAAGGCCAAGGACTCACAAGCCTGTGTCTTTAGGCATAGGATTTAAAAATAAAAATAATAATAATAAATACAAGCAGAGTTTTCCACTGGTATTGTTCATACTTCTAGCACACAGTCAAATCTCCTGTAGCCAGCCACAGTCCCCACAGAACTCTAGAGTTCCCCCACTCCAGGAAAGAGGAAGCCAGGTGCAGTAGAATGCATCTACAATCCCAGCTACCAGGAAGTAGGAGGCTTTCATTCCAAGGAAGATTTTACTTACAACATTGGCCCCAAGTAAAATAACAGATCTTTCATAAAGAATAACTAAAATAAAAATAGGCTTGAGGCATGGGTGAATTGATAAAGCATTTGCTTAATTAACTGTGGGACCCTAAATTCAAACTTCATTACCACCACCATAACCAACTTCTTCATATGTTAATAGATAGATGGATAGCTAGCCAGCTAGCTAGACAGATAGATGGCAGGAAAGCTTGTAAGACTCTTATCTCCAATAAACCACCAGAAAACCGGAAGTGGCACTATAGCTCAAGTGTTAGGGTGCTAGCCTTGAGCTGAAGAGCTGAGGGACAGTGTCTAGGCCCAGAGTTCAAGCCCCATGACCGACAAAAAATAAAAAAGAATCTATACTGTCCTGCCCAGGGATGGCTTCCAGCCATGATCCTCAGATCTCAGCCTCCTGAGTAGCTAAGATTACAAGGGTGAACCAACAGTGCTGGCTAAGAATCCAATCTTACAATGAATTCCACAAGAGATATTTTGCTATATCACAAATACTCCTTCTTGACTTTTCAAGGTAATAGAAACAATAAATTATGTGAACTTAAAGGTAAACAAGGTACTAAGCCATTTCTCAGAGGCCAAACACATTTTTACGTTTAGAGGAACTAGTGTTCTGAAAAACACATTTATTAAAAACATGAATGGGGGCTGGGTTGCAGCTTGCCCATAGAGGGCTTACTTAGTGTTCATGAAGCCCTAGACTTGATTTCCCAGTATCAAAGACAAATAAATATGAAAAGAAGCCTTGCCATGAAAGAAGCACAGAATCATTACAAGTAACAATTGAAAAATAAATTGTGATACTCTGCCCAAAATTTAGGCTTCATTAGCTAATTGGGATTTTTGTGAGCAAAGGAGAAAAAGAGAATGTGGCATATGTGGCATATGAATATGTGGCATAAAAGTAAATCCACATAATGAGGTCAATAATAACAATCAAAAACTAGGAAACAAATGGGAAAACAGCTTGTTTTGTAGAGGGAGTAAATTTCCCCTCTGCCATATATTATTATGGTATCTTAGAGAAAAGTTTGCAGAACAGGTCACTTGAATTTACACAACCAACCTGGAGACAGAAATGGAGTGGGAGCGGGTGAGACTCTCTTGAACTCACTACAGTATTTTCTGAATCAGAGTAATGTGGGTTGCAGGAGGACTTATTTACTATTCTTGAATGTTTTTATTATGTGACTACTTGGTAAAAAGCTTGTGAAACTTGGTCAATGATGACAGTTTTAATTTGGACACATAGGCCTATTTGGAAAGAAAAGAATGTTAAAGAAAAGAATATACAATACAAAAGCTTAATGACAAAAAGAAGCAACTACCCAGTTATTCTTAAGCTTCTTGTATTTCTGACATGAACATGAAATTCATTTATTAAGCTATCATATGTTATTTCAATATATCTCAAATTCTTGTTCGTGGATATGATCTATTTTGGCCTTAATTTACTGGATTGAATATCACAACTTTTGTTAAAGTTTATAAACACTGATATTAAATTATATGAAGGTTTTCCTGTGAATAGTAATCAATCATTACGAAGCTAAAAGCTTTACCGCACCATGATGGATTAACTGCCACATCTGTGGATCATTCTTTGATGTGGATGTTTTCTCCCCAAACTTTACTGTTCCGAGAAGAGGAAGCTGAATAACAGTACAATAAATGGTTTTGTCCAATGCAGAGAATATCCTGAATTGTCCAGGATATTGGTAAAATTTTGTTAAGATTTATTTAAGTGTATCTGAATTATTATGAAGAAAAATATGGCAAACTGTCGAAGACACAAGTATCATTTTTGGCCCATCTAACACTGTCACCATATTCACAAAAATACCATTTGGAAGAATGTAATCAAACATTAGAATTGAAAACATAAACACATATTCAACTATTTTGAGTTTTGTTCATAGTAGGAGGGTGAATTTTTTGTAGGGTTGTGCATTTGTGGCTTCATTTCTGTCTTTATCTTTCCAGAACATACAATGCTTCAGTTAAACATCTACTCCCTTAGGAATCAAACAAAGAAAGACAGACAGGAGGGAGGGATGGAGGAAGGGCAGGGAGGAAGGGCAGGGACCAATTAATGGAGGGAGGGATAGAGAGAAAAGGAGAAAGAGAGAAAACAAACAATGCAATTAAGATTCTTGAAGAGAAAATTGGAGGAAAATAATGTTTCTTCTTTGTCCTTAGATTGTATGGCCAGTATCTTACACCAGAAGGGATGAATGTAAGTGGGCTGGCAAAGATATCTTGGTAAGTACTAATCTACCCAATTATTCTTAATTTTTTTTCACAACCTGCTTTGTGGATTTAGTCACTCATGAGGAATAAAACAGCAATATTTCGTTCTAGAAATGCTGCCAGTTTAATGTAAAGAAAGTAAATAACAATAAAGTATTCTTTAATAAAGCAGAAACCTAAACCCTTGAAGATTTATATATGTAAAGAATAATTAACCCAATGTAATTGTGTAGTATATACACTTACATTAAATGTCAACTTCTTTATGCATTAGATTTATATAATTTAACTCCTGCTGAAAGATGTGAAGTGTTCCTATTTCAAAGTCATCATGATTAAATTCCATTTCTTTCTTTACCCTTAGATTCCCTACTCCTTTCTTTCCTACCTTCCTCCTTTTTTCCTCTCTTTCTCCCTCCCTCCCTCCTTTCTTTCTTTCTTCCTCTTGCTTTATTCTTCTTTTCTTAAATAAGAATAAATATTGTTGAAATTGTCCTGGGCATTATGGAGATCAAAATGGATACTATGGAATCTAAAAATGGGGGAGATTATTTTTTTCCTAAGGTAAAATATGACATTAGCATAGATCATTTTATTTGCTGCCTAAAATGTACTGCATCTAGATATATAAGCATAAACAGAGGACTTGATTGATTAAAAGCAACTTTCTGAAATGATATTTGAAAGTTAGGTTTAGAGATGGCATTTAAATTCATGAGAAAAAAGTGTGTCTGCCTGGAAGCACTGTGGCAATAGATGAAGGAAGGTAGATTATGGTACACAAAGTATAGGGAGTTCCTATCCTTAACTTATCTACATGTTCACAATCATGAAAGATTCATTCTTGAAAATTACTTATAAAAACCTGCTATTATATTAAAAATTATCCAGCACACTGCCTAAATGTAGTTAATTCACACTTTACACAGGAGTGGGTTTTGTGTGGGTTTTGTGTGATGATGAAAACATTGGATTTCATTCTAAAGGACCAGTGGAGATGGAGAGCCAAGGAACAGATTGAAGAGAATGAGTTGTTTGACAATTGCTAACAGGAAATGTCAGAGATGAGGAGAATTCTGGGTAAACTGATTTGAGATTATTATACATTTTCTTAACTGCTGAGCAGGATTTTTGATAAAGCTGAAGGAAGCCTAAATCAATATAGAAACCCTTTAGGAAGACCATTCAGAGGAATTCAGTTAAGGGCAGAAAGTTAAGTTAGAGTTAAGTTAGGGCAGAAAACTGAATATGTCAAATATAATCATCCTATAATTTCAGATTGCCATAAACTTTCTGGTTAAATGAAAGCCGATAAAATAAAAAATGTCCTACAAATTTTATGCTGTCTCAAACTGATATGTATGAGCTATTTGGAAATGAATAACTAGAACAATGAAGTTCACTGACTTATTTTATTAAATGAATTGAGTAATGCCTATGGGGGCCTTGGTATCTCATCTATTAAATGGAAGAATAGGTATTATGTAGATATAAGGAAAAGGGTTATTAATTTTGTGCCAGTTTAAGAAAAGTAGAAAACAGGATTGATTGCATTTGCTAGTTATTTCAAGACTTTCATTAATAGATCCAGTTTTTTTTCCATTTTATTCATTATATTGATTTTCAGAAGAGGGATTAGATGACTTTTTGAATTTTGCCACATTTTCTTATGAATAAACTCAAGGAAAGAAATACCATAATTTAAATAATGAATTTGAACAAAAAGATCAAGAAGGAAGAGGTTTTTTGTTTTGTTTTGTTTTGTTTTTTAATTTTGTTTCAACCCCATAGGCAGTCTGACAGAAATTCTGTACTGAATTTTGACTAATTAGTAGCTGGTTGGATTTGTGGGCAATAATTCCTTTCAAAGAACTCATGAGATCCTGGAAACCACAAGAAACAGCCCTGAGTGGATATTGCCGCCATCAAGACTCCAAGATAGAACTATAATGAAAACAAGAACTGACCTGAGCATTTATACAAAGTAAATGAACAACCTCCTGACATGTTCTCCCTTTACTTTCTAAAAGATGGCTTTACCTTTCCCTACCAATTTATCTGTAAATGAAAGGCCTTTAAACAAATTAGTCTGGGGAGATGGTGTCTTCTCATTCAATTCAGATGTAAAAATGAGCAGAATTAGAAAAAGTCACTTTGAGAATAGGTCACTCTTCAGTTTGTTAAGGAAAGTTGGCTTTTTGTTGTTGTTTTGTTTTGTTTTTGTTTTTTCATTTGTTGTGGTTTTTTGTTTATTTCTCCATAGTCACTAGGAAGGGAAGACATGCCATTGCATTGAACTCATGTAGTCTGTCACTGAGTATGGTCTCATAGAGAAAAATAAGCCCTCTCCCCATTCTCCCATGCATATGGGAAACTCCAACCCACAGTACCCCATCATTACTCTGCTCAGCTTTGCATGAACCTATATATTAAAGCAGCAGTTGGAATCCGAGCAACTATTATTCCACAAAGAATGAACTTTGTGGTGAAGAGGGAATCTGTAGCCTAACACACACACACACACATACACACACATTACACATGCACCCAGACACCATCCTTTGCTACAAATAACATTTCTGACATTGAATTTATATTTTCTTTTGTAGAAGTGAATATATATTTAAAACACATCCTCTTTGGATATGTTTTAGTTTCCTGGTGTTGTAGGTTCTACATCTTAATATTATTCTAGCAGTAGAGGTAAAAAGTTCTCATTAACATGTACATTATTGTTACTTAAGTTATTTGAAAAAATACATTACATATAATGCTATTAGAAAAAAAGCCAGATATCTGTATTCTGACTATGTCTATCTGCTCTCATGTTTTATATTTTCCTAGGGCTTGAAATCCACTTCTTTATTCACAATAACATTTCTATAGATGGATTAACTTCTTTGACCCTCTTTTGCAAATGAAAACTGAATTCATGCTAAACTGGTAAAAGAATCTGTTTTGAATCAATAGTTCTCTGAATATTCTCTGTTTATCCAACTAAACCATCTCTCTCAGCACTGAGTTTCAATAAAACCAAATGGCAACCGTATGACTGCTCGAAATATTTTGAACTTCATTGGAAATCAAAATTTCAAACATCTGAGAGGAACAAAAAAAAAAGCGATTCTCTTCATATTCCTTTCCTGGTTGCATTTCAAAGTGCAATATCCTGCACCTGAACTTTGAGACAGTTTTTAAATTCTGTAAAACTTACTTAATTATTATCTATAGCTATGTTTTCTTTTTAGCTTTTATGATATACTAAGACATAACTCTCAAATTTATCAAGGTTCACATGTCAAGAGCTCAGTAACACTAATTTTTGCCAGGTAAAGCAATTAAAACCTTCAAGTTGCACACTTGTGTTAAGTTGTGGCACATTCCAACATGTACGTGTCCACCCTTGAATTTCATTTTCTTTTCAATGCTCAACGTTTAGGGTTTGTTTTATTTTAGGCATTTGAAAGCTTGATGGGCTTTTGTTAAGTTAGTATCACTTTCTAATTTATGAACCTACAAAAATTATAAGGTTTCATAAAATCTCAAAATCCTTCCAAAATATTTGTTTCCCATCTTTAGTGCAGTGCCTTTGTTGATTAGTTTTGTATAGTTAAGAGTCTTGGAAAAATAGTATCTTCCTCTAAAGCAAAAGACTTCTTTGAAAATAGTTTTGTAGTGGTGATAATGTGTCTCCTGCTGAACCAAAGGGCAGGCATGTTTATTGTTTAGTATAGTGGGCATTCTATTTGGAAAGATCTAAAAGCCAGCATGCCATACCTATTTAAAAATACTCAAGCATATGAAACCATGGTTCCTCTGCTTTCCTGGAACTCACCAAGTTTAGGTGTGACCAGGCCCAAAGACAACCAGAGTAAAGGCTGATGTTCTGCAAATGGCATTTCTTGTATAATAAAAACTCTTACCCATGACTCAGGAGCTAAATCGTTTTGTTGTTGTTATTGTTGTTTGGTTTGGTTTGGTTTTTGTTTTAAAGAGATTGCCACCATGATCTAACCTGTTATCTGACAAATACTAGAAATCACATATATTTTGAAGTTTTGGTGGACAGTCTAGGTGATCTCATACCTGAAAGATGATGGTCAGTTTATTACATGATAAAGTTTGACGGCACTTCAGTTACATAGATGACTAATTTTGCATGGTAACCAGTAATAGATGGCTTTATTTAATGCTACAGAAGTGTGTCCAGCTATACACATATGTTTATATTTTAGAACTTTTTTTGCTTTTGTTGTTTGGTTTTGATTTTCTTTTTGAGGCAGGTTCTAACGATGTAGCCTAGGCTAGTTTCCTATTCATGATAGTTTTGCCTCAGCTTCAAGGGTGCTGGAAATATGGACATGTGCCACAATGCCTGGGAAATCTTTGAAATTTTTTTAACTGGATATTAATCTTAAAAATACTGTGTTGTTTTGCTTAAAAATAAGGCTAGTATTTGAAATAGAGACGTTTTAGATAAAATTTAAGACAGACTTTGAGGCTTTTGAAATGTATTCATTTTTAGAAATTTCAGTTTAGTTCTTAAATGGTTGAAGCAAAGGTCAAATATTCGTCAACAATTATCAAATTATTATTTGGAATTGAATGGACACCATTAGTTACCCTTAAATCAGTGTACATACTTTTAGAGTTCAGTCAACAATTTATGCTCTGAAAGGTCTGTTAGTATGATTTGGATAAGTCCACTGGGAAAAGGATTTTGGATAATATTTTCAGAGTTCATAGTCAGCAAGTTTTTCCAAGTTCTCTGGACATGCAGTTGCTAATAGTTGGCATTTGTAGTTTTCTTTTCTACATGATTTAATCTTTATATAATCTTCAAGTGTGTGTTTCTTCTTAGTTCTGAGATTCCACAGAAAATCATATTATACCTTTAACTTGAATCTCAGAATATTTTCCTTAGCGATGCTGTACTCTGTCTCAAGATAAAGAATTCTGTGTTAAACTTTTGGCTGTTTATATTTATTTGATTTAGAAGAGGGACAATAAAAATTCTATTACTCTCATGTCCAAAAGCTATCACTAAAGTTTACAAAGTTCTATTTGTATGATTTCATCTCAGTATATATCTATTTTTGATATTATTAGGGACAGTAAGACAAAAACAATGCATTCTTTTGACATTATTTCTGGAGATTGGGAATAGTAACTTTATTTTTGCATTTATGTGTTAAGAACAGTATATTATTGTAGGTCCTTATCTTTGTATTCAAATAGGCTCTAAATATATTAAATATATCTGTAGTATAGTAAATATGATATGTGGTATTAAACATGTATTTCCATTTGTATTTAATATTAAAATATTCTAGTATTTTTCACATCAAGTTAATATAGTTTATTGATTTTAGATTTAATATAATATAAACTTATGCAGGAAGAATCATCATATTTAGAAATAAATAATGTTATCAACAAATAACCATGTATATATATGTATGTATGTTTTAAATAGGTCTAAACCATAATCCCCTTATATACCGATTGTAATGAGCTATTTGTCCTATTGTAGTAAGTGTTATTCACCTGATTTGATCACAGGTCAGAGCTTTTCTAAATTATTTAGGAAAAAAATATTATGGAGATTAGGCTTCATATAATGATAGGATGTGGAAATGCATCCATGGAAGACCTCTGACAGAGAGGGTGGGCCTGAAGTTTCTAAGGAAACCACATTTGAATTTAGGAAGGGAAGGCTGAATGTGAAGTGAGAAGAGCAAGGAGGAATAAGGACCATTGTCTGTCCTTCTCTTCTTCCAATTTACTACCTCTGGTAGATTGATGTGATTTACAGACCCTGGTATGTTTTACCATGGACAGAGATAAAGATCAGAGCTTTGAGAAACTAAGAAATAAGACTGCAGTAAGCTTGTTGGCCATCAGTTAACCTGCTGGCCAGCAGACCAGAGTTTTGCATGTTATGGTTAGAATTTAATTCTTGCCTCCCATGCACATTTCCTATGTGACCAACATTCACCAACCTTCAGAACCAGGAATTTTGGGGCATGTAATTCCAGCATACTTAAGTTGACACAGTTCAATTCCTCCACAGTAATTGAAGGGCCATTTCTGTACTTGCTATTTGACTGGAACAATGAATCTTGTCATTTTCCACAAGCAGGATCATAATTTATGATCCTCACCTGTTTTGGGACTGGAATTTCATGGAACTTCTAGTGAGCAAAATAAAATCTGCTTCTATAACAGAAATGGACACAGATTAATATTCAAAACCAATTTTCTTAAATTCATCACTGCTTAAACACAAGTATGGGCTTAAATTCTCTTAACCTTGTTTTCAGAAGAAATGAACTATTTATAACTGAGTTCCTAGCAGAATGTGTGCAATTTACAGTATGTGGAAATCTCTGACAGTTATATGTCAAGAAAAATAGTAAAACCAATGAAAAGATGATTATTTTAAGATAGGGTAACCAGTTCCATAATGTTGTATATATACCAATTACTTTACATGGCTATTTCATCAATTCAATCTTTTTTTGTCAAAAGCATTAAGGCTAAGAGAGTCTATTAATTTTCTTATAGTCACACGGCAGATGGAAGATGTATGAGTAACTTTACCCCACATGGAACTGACTGTATCCAGCTAATACATATATGACTTCTATTTTTTCATAACTTGATTCCATTTGATATGAATCTTTTCCTAGCTTATTTGAGAATATATTTCAAGTGAAAAATACTTGAGTGTAAATTAAATCTTCATTAAATGCTAATATGAATAAACTTTAAATTTCAACATCTTCAAATTTTAATTTTATTCAGAAATTTTGCCTATAAGTTAATATATGTGTATTCATGTGTTCATGCATTCATACAAATGTGTACATAGATACATTCATATAGCATATATGTGTACAAACAGGTATGTGTATCTTTGGAAAGATATTATTTGAAAAAAAATCTCTACTAAAATAAAATTTGTGAACTTTATTCTTTAATATCTAACTCCACACAAAGCAGAAGACAACAACTTGGTATAGAGGTTAAAGCTTCAGAGGGGGTTCCGGGAAGATGGCAGAGGAGAAGCTGGAGGCTAAACAAGCTCTCACATAGAAAGCAGTTTTAGTGTTCCAGTGAATAGTCCTAGGCCAGAGAACTACACCAAGTATGCCATCACAGTGCAGAGAGTTTGGCCAGAGAGGGAAAATCTGGGCAAGGAGACAGATTTGAGCACTTGCGGGCAGCCACAGCTGCAGCAGTGGTGGCTGTAGCCACCATACCTGCAACACAGAGAGTCCAGGACAAAGGTGCCAGAAGCAGCGGGAAAGCAGATTCTATTCAACCAGCAAGAACTGACAAGGAGCAAACATCTTCATCCTGCAGTTCACAGACCAGAGACGACCCAGGAACCAACACTCCAGCGGCATGCTTAGAAGCCTGACATTTTCATTCCTTCTCAGGGAGCAGAGGAGGGAAGGCCACCCTTCCCCCACCCCACTATCAGATATCTCCATCTTTGATACTGACAAAGGCTGAGCTGCTAGCTCCAACTCGGGCCTCTGGAGAAAACAAAAGAGTCATTTAGCAGGTCACAGGAACCTGTCCAGATCTGCCAGGCTCAGATCCACCCAGGAAAAAGTCACCCAGCCCAGGCAGAGCAAGCTCCACCCAAGAGGAGTGGTTTTCTTCACTGGGTAAAGAGAGCCAGAGGCTGCCCCTCCTTACAGCAGCTTTGACAATCAATTGAAATTCAATAAACATAAACCCTGAGAAAGGCTCCAGGCTAGGCTCTATGAGTGTTTCAGAAGCTAGCCCCTCAGGGAAAAGCTACTGTTTGCTGAAAGGCCTCAACTCTACCCAGAACCTAGCCTCATCACTGCATTTCCAAACTAGAGGATACTCAAAGCAGAACTCCTCCCCCCACACCCCAGGAGGATCACAATCCTGGGTAAAGCAGAGCTTTTTTCTGCCTGTTCAAACAAACTGACTTAAGTAACCAATCAAGCCTCAGGAAAGCCAAACAACTTAAGTAGACCAGAGACTCCACCAAGAGACTGGTTACAAACACAAGGGAGATACAGGATCTTCCCACCCCCCAAAAAAATCAAATAACTTTTGTTGTTGTTGTTGTTTTTGTTTTGTATCTTATTTTTAATTTTTCTAATTTTTAATATTTTTTAAATTTTTATTCTATTTTTTTTCATTCTTCCTCATATAATTTTTACTTTAGGTGTATATGTGTATGTGTTTTTATTTTTATCTCTACTGACCTTTTGATCCTTTTTTTCTTTCTTCTTTCTTTCTCACTCTTTTTACTTTTTCTTCTCTTTTGTTCTTTTTAGCATGACATAATTGCTGTTCTGCTCATCCTCAGATGTACCTGTCGTCAATTATTAGATCTTATCCCCCATGTGTACACACTTAATCCAGAAATTTATTGCTCAATTCAAAACCTCTTAGACATAAATTCCTTAATAGCAGTATTACTTCTTTATACCCATATAATATTTTAAAAATTTTTATTTTTTTATTTTTTCATGTCTCCTTTCTATCCCTCCCCTCCTCTCATCCCATCCCCATTCTTCTCTGAATGCTACTTCTTCAAATTTGCAATTTTTAAGTGTTCCACTTTCTAATTTTAGATTTTTGTTTTTCCATTTTTTTGTTTCTTTTTTTTCTTTTTCTTCTTTTTTTCTCTCTCTGCTATCATTCTGTCCAATCCATTTCCCTCCTTGAGATTAAGACCTGGAAAATTTCACTCTCCCCTCACCTTTCCACATTCCACTAATCCTATTTTTCCCCACATTCTCCCTAAACCTAATAATTTCTGGTTGCCAAATTCTCCTTTGCTGTTCTTAAGCCATTAAGACATATTTTTTTTAATGTTGAATAGATTGTATCTCTTGAACTAGATTGTACCTGCAGATTTTTGACTGTGCAACTACGGACTTTGGTTGATGCTTGTCTTAAAATAGCATTCTAGCACAAAACTGGGTTACTCTCATCCTAAATGGACAGAACAAGCCAGAAAAACACAAGAAAAATGGTAAGTCCTGGGATCTCAACTCCCACTCACAACAATCAGGGAATAGAACAGATACTGAATAATCCAGAGAAGAGTTCCAAAAAAAGCTCTACAAACACTACAGGTAAACATGGTAAATGAAGAGTGAAAACCTGCAAAGGTCTCAGTGTGAGCATGATAGGGAGAGAGAGGAGGCAAACCAAAGATCAATATAGGAATCTCATGAGCATGAAGAAACTACTCAAAGATTGATACAGGAATTGTGTGAGCATATTGAGAACACTCAAAGAGAAATAAAGGAATTGCATAAGCAGGCTGAGATCAGTCAAAGAGAGAGACAAGAATTGCGTGAGCTGACTGAGAACAGACAAACAGAAAGTCAGGAATTGCGTGAGCTGGCTGAGAACACTCAAAGAGAACTACAGGAATTGCATGAATGTGAGGAAGCTAATCAAAGAGTAATACAGGAATTGAGAGAGCGAGAGCGAGATGAGAACAATCAATAGAGGCATTCATGGAATCCATAAACAGAGAGCTGAAAGAAGTCAGGGAGACCACAAAAGGAATGCTGAATGGAGCCCAAAAGAAGGAATGGCAGTCCAAGGAAACCATAACCAATCAACTAAGTGATTTGAGAATAAACACTGAACACCAAATTTAGGAAGTAGAGAAGTTCATAAAATATCTAAAACAAAGCTCCAATAAAGAATTTGAAGCCACCAAAGCTGACCAAGTAGAAGGAAAGGAAATAATTTAAAAAAATAAAACAAAGTAGAAAGTCTTAACAGTAGGTTAGACCATGCAGAAGATTGAATCTCTGGGATTGAAGACAGCCTAGATACTATAGAGAAAGAAAATACCACCATCCAAGACAAATCTAAGAAATCTATTCAACCTTTGGAAGACACCGCCAGAAGGCCTAATTTGAGAATAATAGATAGGTAGAGAAGCACCTAGAGACAGAAGTTAATGGTCTAGGAAATTTATTTAACAGGATCCTAGCAGAGAACTTCCCAAACATGCAAAAAGATAGGCCTATTCAGATACAAAAGCTATGAACCCTAAGATATGTATTCAAATTATTTTTTCTTTCATGTGATTGTTTCTAACACATTTATAAGATTATTTCTTTGTTGTTTTGTATGTCCCTCCCCCACAGTATAACCCCTGCTTTCACTGTATTTGATGTCAGTATAATTTGTGGAGGGGAAGGGAAAGAACAAGTCGTTTAAATAGGGATACAGGTGGACCCATTGCAACAATGAGAAGTACAAGTCGTTATGTCAAAAACTAACTTTACAACTTTGGTGGGGGGGGCAGGGAGGATTGGGTGGGGGGGAGGATGGGAAGGGATGGGAAAGGGAAACAAAGGAGGAGGCTACAGTGCTTGATAAGAAATGTACTCATTATCTTGCCCATGTAATTGTAATCCCTCTGTACAGTATTTTCACAATAAAAAAAATATTTTTTTTAAAAAGTTGATGTTAGAGAAATGAACCCTAAGATATGTAAAAAAAAAAAAAAAGAAAAGAAAAGAAAAAGAACTCCAGATAGACCAGACCAGAAGAGAACATCCCACCGTCACATTATTCCACACGGAATCAATTCAAAGCAAGGAAAGGATCATTAGAGCTGTCAAGGAGAAAAGATCAATCGCCTACAAAGGGAAACCAATTAGAATCACCTCAGATTTCTCAGCAGAGACAATTAAAGCAAGAAGAGCCTGGAATGATGTATCCCATGCCCTAAAGACAAACAACTATCAACCAAGAAACTGTAACCAGCTAAACTCTCCTTCATAACCGAAGGTCAAATACAAACTTTCCACAGCAAAGAAAAATTGAAACAATATATCTCCACCAAACCAGCCCTACGAAAGATACTTAAAGATGTCCTACACATTGAAAACCAACAAGACCACAATAAAAGCCAAGAAACTGTATCCAAACTGAGAATCCAAGAACCATAGGAAGAACTCAGTTGTTGCAGCCCCCAAGAAGGTGGATAAAATGGCAGGGACTCCCAAATAACTCTTAGTCCTATCTCTTAACATTAACGGGTTTAACTCTCCAATTAAGAGACATAGACTGTCCAGTTGGATTAAAAAACAAGATCCTTCTATCTGCTGCCTTCAGGAGTCACATCTTGCCCATAAAAACAAACACATTTTGAATGTGAAATGCTGGAATAAATTCTACCAAGCAAATGACCCCCATAAAGAGGCAGGAGTTGCAATCCTAATATCAGATAAAATAGACTTCCAATTAAAGTCAGTTAGAAGAGCTAAAGAAGGTCGTGACATACTAATTAAGGGATCTCTCCTTCAGGAGGATATTACAATTCTAAATCTCTATTTGCCAAACAACGGATCACCCAAACTTATCCAAGAAACACTACCTTCTCTCAAATCCCACGTATATCCAAAGACATTAATTTTTGGGGACTTTAACATACCACTTCCCCACTAGATAGATCAACTCGACAAAAACTCAACAGAGAAATCGCAGACCTAAACAACTGCATAGATCAACTAGATTTAACAGATATCTACCGAATATTTCACCCCGCTGCATCAGAATACACGTTTTTCTCAGCAGCACATGGAACATTTTCCAAAATAGACCACATTTTAGGTCACAAAGCAAACTTGTCCAAATTCAGAAACATTGAAGTTATGCCTTGCATTCTCTCTCAGAACACACGGGAATAAAATTAGAACTCAACCCCAAAAGCCACCAAAAAAGTCCTGTAACACATGGAGGCTGAACATCACACTGTTGAACCACCAGTGGGTCATGGAAGAGATTAGAAATAAATTTCAAATGTTCATGATATTCAACAAAAATGAACACACAAACTACTAGCTCCTCTGGGACACAGCAAAGGCAGTACTCAGAGGCAAGTTTATAGTTCTGAGTTCCTACATCAGCAAATTGGAGAGATCTGAAACCAAAAATTTAATGAGACATCTGAGCCTCCTTGAAAAAGAGCAGCAAGATAAACCCCATTCAGGTAGACAGAAAGAAATAATCAAAATTAAATCAGAATTAAATGAATTAGAATTCAAACAAACATAGAAAGAATCAACAAAACAAAGAGTTGGTTCTTCGAAAAAATTAACAAAATAGACTTATCCTTAGCAAATCTTATCAGAAAAAGAAGAGAACACACCCAAATAAATAAACTTAGCAATGAGAATGGAAATATCACCACAGAAACAACCAAGATTCAGAACATTATAAGGGAATAGTTCTCAAACTTTTATGCTAGTAAGTTTGAGAAATTGGCAGAAATGGACCTTTTCCTAGCAAATATCAACATGCCAAACTAAACCAATATGAATTAAACCATCTTACCAGGCCCATATCAAGCATTGAAATAGAAACAACAATATGAGACCTCCCATCTAAGAAAAGCCCAGGACCAGATGGTTTTACAGCGGAATTCTACAAGGTCTTCAAAGCAGACCTCACATCGATACTTCTTCAACTCTTCAATGAAATTGAAAGAGAAAGTTCACTACCAAACTCATTTTATGAAGCCATAATAACCCTCATTCCAAAACCAGGCAGGGACTCATCAAAGAAAGAGAAATATAGACCCATTTCTTAGATGAACATTGATGCAAAACATCTCAACAAAATTTTGCTCAATCGATTTCAACAATTCATCCAAAAACTCATCCACCATGATCAAACAGGATTCATTTCAGGGATGCAAAGCTGGTTCAATATACACAAGTCAATTAATATAATTAACATAATTCATCACATCAACAGGAGAATAAGAACCAATAAGAACCACATGGTTATCTCAATAGATGCAGAAAAAGCATCTGACAAGATCCAAAACCCCTTTATGATGAAGGCTCTGGAAAAATTAGGAATCCATGGAACATTCCTCAATACAATAAAGGTTGTAGATGACAAACCTACAGCCATCATTTTTTTTTTTTGGGTCTGGTCGTGGGGCCTGAACTCTGGGCCTGGGCGCTGTCCCTTAGCTCTTCAGCTCAAAGCTAGTGCTCTACCACGTGAGCCACAGCACCACTTCCGGCTTTTTTCTTTCTGCTTATGTGGTGCTGAGGAATCGAACCCAGTGCCTTAGGCATGCAAAGCAAGTGCTCTACCACTGAGCCACCTTCCCAGCCCCCTACAGCCATCATTATACTCAATGGTGAAAAACTAAAGCCATTTCCTCTTAACTCAGGAACGAGACAAGGGTGTCCACTCTCTCCACTGCTCTTCAATCTAGTATTACAATGCCTAGCTACAGCAATGAGACAAAATGCAAACATAAAAGGGATCCAAATAGGGAAAGAAGAAATAAAACTTTCCTTCTTTGCAGATGATATGATCTTGTATTTAAAGAATCCCATGGACTCTGCTCCCAAATTATTCAAGCTGATTCAAAACTTTGGCAAAGTAGCAGGGTATAAAATTAACCCCCCAAAATCAATGGCTTTTCTGTATGCCAACAATAAGAAAAATGTGGCTGAAATTAGGAAAGCAACTCATTCATAATAGCCCCCCCCAAATAAAATACCTAGGAATTAACTTAACCTAAGAAGTGAAGGACACTTAAACTTTAAAAACCTGAAAAAGGAACTCAAAACAGAACTTAGAAAGTGGCAAAACCTCCCATGCTCCTGGATTGGAAAGATCAACATTGTGAAAATGGCAATACTTCCCAAGGCTACCTACAAATTCAATGCGATACCTACCAATACTCCAACTTCATGCTTCAAGGAAATAGAAGAGGCAATACAAAAATTCATATGGAACAATAAAAGACCCTGAATATCAAAAACAATCCTTAACAGAAAGAACAGTGCTGGAGGAATATCAATAATAAATTTCAAACTCTAATGTAAAGCCATAGTAATCAACACAGTACTGGCACAAGAACAGACCATAGGACCAATGGAATAGAATTGAAAACCCAGAAATGAACCCACAGACATATAGTTATCTAATCTTCAATAAGGGAGCTAAAAAATTAGAATGGAAGAAACACAACCTCTTCAGTAAATGGTGCTGGCAAAACTGGTTAACTACTTGTAGAAAATTAAAGCTAGATTCTTATATATCACCCTGCACCAGAATCAACTCCAACTGGATCAAAGACCTTGGAGTCAAAGCAGACACTCTGAAAATATTACAGGATGGAATAGGAGAAAACCTACATCTCCTTGGCACAGGCCCAAATTTTCTTAATAGAGACCCAAAAACACAACAAATCAGAGAAAGGTTGGACAAATGGGATTGCATGAAATTGCAGAGCTTCTGCATGGCAAAGGACATAGCTAGCAAGATCAATAGAAAGTCCATGGACTGGGAGACGATCTTCACTAGCCATAAAACGGACAAGGGTCTCATATCTAAAATATACCTGGAACTCAAAAATTAAATCCCCCCAAACAAATCTTCAAAGACACAACTTCCCAATAAATAAATGGGCTAAGTCTTAAAGAGAATCTTCTCTGAAGAGGAAAGAAGGATGGCCAATAGACAGAAGAAGAAATGCTCAACCTCTCTAGCCATAAAAGAAATGCAAATCAAAACAACACCCAGTTAGAATGGCTATAATCAAGAAATCTAATAACAACAGATGCTGGAGGGGATGTGGACAGAAGGGAACCTTACTGCATTGTTGATAGGAGTGTAAACTTGTTTAACCACTTTGGAAAGTAGTATGGAGGTTCCTCAAAAGACTCCATATAGAGCTCCCCTATGACCCAGCAATCCCACTTTTGAGCATTTGTCCACATGATCACAAACAAGACCATACGAAAGCTACCAGCACAACTATGCTTATTGCTGCATTATTCATCATAATTGAGATATGGAACCAACCCAGATGCCCCTCAGTAAATGAATGGATCAAGAAAATGTGGTATATATACACAGTGGAATTCTATGCCTCCATCAGAGAGAATGACATTGCCCCAATTGTTATGAAATGGAAAGACTTGGGAAAAATATATTATGTGAAGTAAGCCAGGCCCAAAGAAACATAGGTCCTATGGTTTTGCTAATTTGCAATGACTCGTATATGTCTGAGTCAAGCAGAAAAGGTCAGATAAGTTGATTTTAGGGGAATGAACCCTAAGATAAGTATTCAAATCTTTTTTTTCTTTCATGTAATTGTCTCTAACATATTTTTAAGATGATTTCTATGTTGCTTTGTATGTACCTCCCCCACGGTATAACCCTGTTTTCACTGTATTTGATGTTGGTATAATTTGTGGAGGGGAAGGGCAAAAACAAATCATTTAACTAGGTATAGAGGTGGACCCATTGCAACAATGAGATATACAAGTCATTATGTCAAAGAAAGAACTTTACACCTTTGGTGGGGGGGGGAGGATCGTGAGGGAGGGAAGTGGGGACATATGGGAAGGGATGGGAAGGGGAAACAAAGAGGCAACAATGCTTTATAAGAAATGTACTCGTTACCTTGCCCATGTAATTGTAACTCCTCTGTATGGTATTGTCACAATAAAAAAAAGAGGTTAAAACTTCAGTTTACACTTTTGAAAAAAAAAAACAGATTTTAGTCCCTAACAATGTCTTGTTTTAATAATTAATTAACTCTCTAGATTTTTAACAATGGGTATTTTCAACAGTTTCTTATGGTAAAAAAATATTTCCTAATGTTTTACTTTTAAAGGTGCTCTAAGGCAAATTAATTGTATATTTTTTATAAAAGCAAGAAAAGGAGAGAAAACATTTAGATTACCTTTGAAGAATATTAAATTGTACTTGAATATTTCAGATACATCAATATCTATATCCAAGTACTAAACCTGATTATATAGTGCTCTATAGTATTTTGAGGACTGGTGACGCTAATCAAAACCAGTGTTAAAAAGCACAGATAGCAAAAGGTAGGCTTGTTTGAAAAAATTCAGACATTTCTCTAGAAAAAAAAAGTCTGAAAAATTTAGATATTTCTCTAGAGCCTCCTTTATCCTCTACTTCCTCCTGTATGATTGAAGATATCATTGGTATCTCTGAGTAAGGACTACTATTATGATAAAGGCATATCTTAGAATTAAGTATGCAAAATAATGCTGTCCATAATAAATATTTAGGCTGTAAATCTTTCTACTAGATGTAAATCAATGTCATAGTACTGTATGGCATAAACATAAGAACTTAGCCCCTTGTGTAAAATTGAGAGCCAGAAGAATGTCACTTGAAATTACCTAAGTACTGTGACTATTACCAAGCTTCCCTAAAGGAAGCATATTCAAGCAGACTCCACAAAACATTTTATACCTTTTTATATTCACTGGAACATTCAGTGAAGAAAGCCTGTGCTAGCTAACTGCAATGGACTCTAATCAACAGGTCACATTTGTGCAAATGTGATGATGGGATTTTTGGTACATTGTGGGAATAATGTAACAAGCTACTCTAGTCCACATGCCATTTCAAAAAGAAATTGTCCTGAGCTCCTTTCAACAGTAGAAGAAAATGACAGTGGTCAGCTTTTGCTTAAATCCTGGTCTTCAGCCAGGATGTATACAGACTCTTTTTTGTTTTATTTTTTTTTGTCATCGTGGGGCTTGAACTCTAGGCTTGGGTGCTGCTGTTCTTGTGCTCTTCAGCTCAAGGCGAGCACTCTACCCCTTGAGCCACAGCACCAGATCCAGTTTTCTAGTAGTTTATTGGAGATAAGAATCTCACAGACTTTCCTGCCAAGGCTGGCTTTGAACCGTGATCCTCAGATCTCAGCCTCCTGAGTAGTCAAAATGTCCTGGTGAGCCACCAACGCCTGGCTCAAAACAATATTTTCATATTGGAGGGGGAAACATAATTCAAGCAATGAAATGAGTACTTGAGTAAATGATTTCGTCTTGTAGAGTCTTCATTTAGTTTCTTATATCATTCAAAGCATTTTAAAGTTTATATTGAATTATAAGCATAATAGTAATACAATTAAGTCAATATGAATATGCTTACAGACTTAACTACCTATGAAATGACAGTAACTTTAGTTCTATTAGTAATATTTAAGTTTCTGAAATTAAGACAGAAAACAATGAGGAAAGGTCAATTGATTCTTTTATGCCATGATTTCTAAATAACAAAGGTAAAAATATCTTTCAAGACAGACAAAACATCCTACTGAATAAAGGGAGACATTAAAAAGGTAGACACTAAAAAAAGTGTCATTACACATACCTATAATCCCAGAAATTAGGATGATCTGTAGTCCTTGGCTAGACTGGGTTAAAGTTCAAGACCCTGTCCCAAAAGAATCCCACATCATGTATTCAACAAGAGATGGACAATGTGATAATTATAAATGGACAATGTGATAATTATAAATGGACTGTATGTTAGTTTTAGTAGACAGATCTCTTTGAAGAATAAATTTCTAATAATCTTTAGTGAATGATGAATTATTAGGAATACTTGATTTTGAATGGTCAGATCAATGCTATAACAGCACATTGCAAAGACAAAAATGAAAACATTATTGTCAAATAAGTATGATACAGATTAAATAGAGGGAAAGATAAAATGAGTGACAGGAACAATCTCATGGATTACTGGTTTGGCATGAAGATTCAAGTATTCAGCTAGCTTGCCAAATAAATTGGCCAGAGGGGGGAAAAAGTCAACAGATTAACTACAGGAATTAAGCCTATTAATGGATTTTCATGCAGAAATGTATCTACTCATAATAGAAAGGTTCCCTTTGCTTTCCCAGCTGCTAATATGATGTTCAACTATTTCTGTAGGAACTACTGATGAGCTAAAAACTTTTTTTTCGTCTTTTAAATGAATTCTCACTGACCTGAGGCAATGCAGTTCTATGCCCATTCATTTAGGTTCGAATTATATTTGAATCAGTACAAATTGTTGGATTAATCTTGAACTTGAATGCATGTAAATACAAATGTTCTTGTTCACAATCTTTTCTCCTATCTTCCTCTTCCTTGTTTAGAGTAAATTTTCATTGTTCTATCCATAATTTAAGAAAAGGCAAGGAGGTAATTGAAATTGGAGGTAAAATTATCTTCTTTTTGTAGAAAGCATATAATGATCGGAAATTAGTTAAAAAACACCTCGAATTCTGTTTTAATTTTCATGCATGGAGCAGTTGTTTTGACAGATGGATGGACTTTATTTTTGTAACCGTCCAGGAAAAGTCTGTGTAACACAGTTTAATCATCACTAGATATCTGCAATGTTTGTTTTTGAATCAGTGTGCATTTGGCTCTTGTGTATCTATATTTTCTTCTGGTGATAGATACTCCTTTAAATTTATTTCTTCAGGCTAATATTTTCATGAATACTTCCACTACCCACTAGACTTAGACTAGAAACCCTTAAAAAGGAAGCATAGCAGGTTTGTCAATAAGGAAGATGATCAATGCTTCTCAGGTGTGGCCTTAGATTTTACTGGATTACAACTGCCTTTACCTTTACTTCTAAACTAATAACACCACAGTCTTGTTGATGTGGAATCAATTTCAGTAAAATGAGAGGTAAGTTTGCCTGGCTTCCGGAAGCAGACTTGTTGTTAAGCTCATCTTATGTATACCAACGTATATTCCAGAAAGAAATGAGGCTTGAATAATGAATTCATTTCAAACTGATTACACTGTCTTTATTACATTGTAAATCCACCAGAGCTGAGCAAAGCAGAGCAGTAGTTTAATGCCAAAAAGTACATTACATTCTGAGTTTTAAGAAACGTCATGGTTCAAGCAAAGGTCAGAAACACTCTTCTTCTGTCTCCCCAGAGCAGAAATGTGTGAAGTGTGTTTCCTTTTGCTGCCACGTTTCCTTCTTTTTTAGAGGAAGGTCCAAGCTGCTTCCAAATGAAATGAATATCCTGTTTGGGAACACTCAAAAAACCTTGGCAGCCACAAACCAGAAAGTAAAGGCAGATGAATGAAAGGATTGATACTCTTTTGTGTAGGCTTTCTGTTAAGAACAAATCCTTAATAACATGTCTCTTTCAAGTTTTGGGTCCTTCTCTGTCCAGTCCATTCAATTCCCTTTCCTCTTCCATTGTGGCAGAGAATTCTTCTCTCAGCTATTTTTAACCCATTTTGAAAGTATTTCCTTCCATACTTTTGTTCCCTTTCAACATCTTTTCACCCTGGAAGCCCACAGAATTGCTCCCCACTTTATTTTCATCAGCGTTCACTTTCAAAATAATATTGAGGTAGCCCAGGGGCATGGCAGCTAAACAACTTGCTGCCAACTCGGAAAGGAGATCATTCCAGGCCTTAGGCCAATAGGGTGGGCCTAGTTGCTTTGTAACACAGATAGACTCTCTTGTTATCAGCATTCTCACTGGAGCCCTTTGCCAGGTTTCACAGCTATAGTCTGGTGATTGATTTTGTTCCAAAGGCTCTGGAGAAGAATAGTTGTCATAGTATAGTGGTTCTTTTTATAACTGTTAATAGAGAACAAATTGGAAGTTTGATGTTCAGTGTGGTCCAATTTTGTGGCTCTCAAAAGCTTGGAGAGTTTCTGTGCATTAATTATAATCTGCTAAGTTTCCTTGAAAGGACAGACTTAGTCACTGATAAATTGCTAATTAGCTATCTAATCTATTAGAACTGAAAGGCTCATAATATCTATAATGTTTTCAGAGGTGGCATGAGCATTCCTATTGTTTTGAAGTTCTTATAGATATATATTATTTTCTTTTATTATTATGCAGAACCGTGTTCTGTTATTAAATTTTTTAGGAGGCACTCAGGTATCACTGATAGAGCTAGAGAAATTGGAATGGTGTATAAAATGGCATGCACATCATGACATGCATGGTAGCAAGCTAAAGTCCTATTCTTTTCTAAAATGAACAAGACATCCATCTGGGTCTGCCACTTTTATATTTATTAGAATATCCATTTGCTTACCAAGATACACACAGCCAATATCATGGTTTTGACATACGGTGCTGGAACTTGCTATTTATCATCTTGTACACTTCAATATGGAGCCCACAATGAGAGATGATTGTCTTTATGTGAAAACAAAATGTGTGACCACCTACATGTTTCAAAGTAAAATATTCCTGAAAAATGGCTTCTTTACACGTGATTGAATTTCGAAAAGAGCACAAATGTATCCTTTGGGTTAGATTCATGAATGCCTCATTTATAAATGAGTTTATCAGATGTTTCCCTTCCTTCCGCAAGTTCCTTCCTCTGCCCAAACATTCATGCCCTATCCTCCAGGGGAAGGAGGAGGAATTTAAGAGAATGAAGAGTTCCTAAGAGTAGTGAAAGTTAAGTTTTATTTGTTGCATCATTTTACCTAAACTGTAACCTCTTCGATGTGAGAAATGAAGGGGATATGTACATAATTAGAGCTATGGAAGTTTTCGTCATATAGAACAACTTGTAGTCATCAGAATTCAGGGCATAATTTTAATTGTTATAATGCTTTAACAGACAAAAGAAACATTTGGGATTTTTTTGATAGAACAGTAGAGAAAATATAAATTCTAGTTACCTCTTCCCATATAAATTACTTATGTTAACAAAGGAAATATCATAAATTGAGATTTTCATATTTTACTTTAAGTAGAACTAATTCTTCTTTATATAATCAAAGGATATGAATCTATTTAGTCTTAGAAAGATAAGTTCTGCTGAAAAGCAGTTCCTTGAATTTAAATGTCAGTTATTCTGCATAGGTTTGGTTGTCTGGTTCTTATTTTATGGGCCAGTGGAGTTACGAACAAAATCATCAGCTGCAAAGACAGAATACAAAACTCATGTGGAAATGTACTCAAATCATTATAACACTTCAGTTATAAACTCCAACTGACTACATAGGTGCAAATACACTCTGACTAGACACCTGAGAAGTCAAAGGTCATAGAGAATACTTTACAGACTTAGAACAGTCACAAACTTCCTGACTGACCCAGTTCTCTGATAAGGTTTGTCTGTCTCATTTATGTTCCAGTCTTCTCTGCATGTTTACCTTTATTTACAGTTACAGATTTGCTTCTTTATCAAATATTTACAGGCAAACAAAAATAAAACTTAAGGAAGTCTAATAGCAAATCAAGAGAAAAAAATTCACTTCATGCTATGTAGAATGTGAATACCTATTTGAAAATTTAACATAAATTACTAATAATGTTTGGTTTTCCTGTTAACTGTCATTTTTGTTTCTTTCCTAAAACTCATCACTAATTTTTGTAGGGAAACCTTTTTATCATTATCTTGTTTAGGTAATTTATTGTGTAAAAACTTTGCTTCTCTCCTCATGCCTAGAAAAATCATCTTATTGATTATCTGGAAATTTTATTCAACTCTTGTACAAATAAAATAGTTTTAGTGAAGAGTAATGGAACATCATATCATTGAATATCATTTTGTTACATCCCCAAGAATAAGGAAAATGTGTGTGTGTGTGTGTGTGTGTGTGTGTGTGTGTGTGTGTGTGGAGAAGGAGACATATATAAATATGTAGATACACATAGATATAAATAGATAGATATTGATATAGATATAATAGATATTTGTGCCAGGGAGTGGTTTGAACTTAAAGCTTCACACTCTTGCTTGGCTTTTAATGTCAAGATGGCCCTCTACCACTTGAGTGACATTTCCACTTTATGCTTTTTGCTAGTTTATTGAAAATAAGAGTCCTATGGACTTTTTCTTCCTTGACTTTGATGTATTATCTTCAAATATCAGCCTTCTTAAGAAGCTAGGAATACAGGCATGAGCAACAGCACTTGGTAAAAGTTTATATTTTTAATACATGCAATAATAGGTGTAAAACAATACAATGGAAAATAAGACCTGAAATAGTTGAGAAAGGGATGAATGATCCGAGACACCCAGCACCTTAGACAGTACCTCAGTCAGGCCAACTGCTAGAGCTCACTGCTTGTCTTTTGTTTTGCAGAAAGAATGTGCTAACTTCATCAAGGTCCTGAAGGCTTATAATCAGACTCATTTGTACGCCTGTGGAACTGGAGCTTTCCATCCAGTTTGCACCTATATTGAAGTTGGACATCATCCTGAGGTAAAGCTGCCTTTCAAAAATGCTATTTATTCATGACCTTTCCTATTCATAGGCTTCATTACTAACTTTTTCAGCTCATTTAGGGCCTATTTGCTATTCATTGGGACCTATTTCAAATTCAGATGCTGTTTTTAATTTTAATCTGTGAATACAAAAAGAATAAGGCCATCACTCAACAACTGTGGAACAGGAGGAAGGCAGAAGAAAACATTTGTTTTCACCCAGCATTACAGAGTCCAATCCATTCTGCAAAAGCAGCAGATGTCAGCAGGCTGAGCTTGCACTGTTTTCTCTTTCATTTATATACTGCCAGCTTGTCCTCCATTTCCACACTCAGCTAGAAGTGTCTACTACCTAGTGTTTTCTTCTACCTAAGAATTAAGAAAAGATGCCATCCATGAGCATGATGATTTGATCTGATTTTACATTTGACCTCCCAATTATTAACATTGGAGTTCTGTTTCAGCTAAGCTTTGCTTTGATTCTTGATTATTATCTTGACACACAAAACAAAGAGAAATGTTTCTTTTATTTAACTACTACTGCTAAAAGATGTTTTGAGAGAAAAAATTTAGTAAGGGGATTCTAGTTAGGTAAATTTTAACATTAAAATTTTTTTAAAATTGCTAATGTTGAAAGCAGAGAGTTGGGCTTATCAATTACCTTTACTTATAAATCTTTTTATAACTTTTGGCACTAAGTCATGAGAAGAACCAAAATGTTCATGTGGTAAGAAAATCATTTGTCACAGAATTTTCTTCCAAGTTGGAATTCAGAAATGTTCGAGAAACAAAAGGATTTGTTCACAGAATATTTCTGGGATTTTCCTAAAGATAAGATCTAATTCACATGATAGCCACTTCACTACAAATCCTAGAATTTAAACTTTCTTAAAATACCTGAAAGTCTAATATGCCTCTATTCTTTTTCTTCAAAAGATGTAGTATCTTAGTAGAGCAAGTCACATTTCCTAGGTTAAACACAATTCCATTTATCTCCCCATGAGTCTAGAAAGATAAAATACTTTCTGAGAGTTTAACAATTTTGGCTATAGCCCTTGGCCATCCACCTCTCATGCATGCTTCGTTCTTTGCTTCCACACAAGCACATTGCCTATCCCTGATGCTGCATTCAATAGTTACTAATGAAAACTGATTTTTAGGAAAGGAAACCCAAATATTTGTTTTCACGTTTATACACAGATTTTAGCACCTCTGATCAAACCATTTCTTCATTGCTACCTCCCCAGATATTTTCTTCAGTAGTCAATCAGATATTCTAAAACACAGACACAATATGATTGTTCCACTTTCTGAATTGCATAAATAGTTCTGCAGAACTCTGTCCACATTAGATTGTGCACTTTGGACCTGTCAGGAATCATGCCATCTATGGTTGGTTATGAAGTCTGCTAATTGCAGATACGTAGAGAAAACATAGGCTCTGGTGTCACATGAGGGTTCAAACCTTAGAGATCCTTTTCTACAACTAATAACAGAGTACTGGAAAATTTGCACATGCTGTCTAAGACTGTCTCATTATAGATAAAATAAATTTGATATTTGGGGACCTAGATATCCGTATATACAAGCGAGATGTTGACTTATTACTACCTCCCTTTGCCTCCCATGCCTTGAAGCATTGCATGACTCATAGACCTTTTTGAGATAGACACTGGAAAATTCTAATCTCATCCTTGAACTCTCCTCTCAGACTGTAGGGTTTTTGTCCAACCTTAGCTCCATATTTACTGCCTGTTCTAAAGTAAGTTGTTTCTTTTCCTATACCTATGTTTCTAGTCTGGAAAGTTCTAAGAGTCTATATAGCTGCTATGAGAATTAAAAATGGTCTTATAGGCAGCAGATGCTGATCAAGAGCAATTAATATTAGAAAATAAAAGTATATATTTCGAGTGAAAGTTATTGCTCTTTTGCTTAATAGCAAAGGTCACTTTCCTCCTTAAATGTCCCTCATTTCATCTGAAGCTGTAAATTATACCATACAATCTTTCCTTTATGAGGTAATTGTGCACTTACTTTCATCCCTTCTTTTTAAAATTTGAGGCTTATACAATATTGATGACACTTCAAATAAAATCCCATGTTTCCCCCTAGTTTTATCAGTTTTCCCCATATTTTTTCCCACTCTGGTTTTCTATTTAATCAAAGTAACAGCACATTTCCTATTTCTTTCAGCAACTATTCATCTCTACATATAGATGGGCTGGTAAAAGAATGCTTAAATCCAGGCTTAGTCCACAATGTCTTCCTCTGAAATATTAAATTGACTTTACCATACAGACTTCTCCAGTGAGTGGGAATGATTTGAGGTGAAAGTATTTGACTGAAAATCCGAAACTTAGAGCCTTTAAGAAAGAACTCAATGATTTTTATGTTCATGAAAACTGTAAATTGGGAAGTCCCATTTCAGACTGTTTAGGAGGTCAGAGAGAAGATGATTATACAATTACCTGGGGAACTTAGAGCAGTCTAGACAGGCAATCTACGAAACTCTGGAAAAGATATTATCAAGATAGCTTGTCTAGACTACATCAAATTTAATTTTCAATGCTTAAACTGCCTTCTGAGACAATCTGCTTTAAATTGATCTATACTAGTACTTAAAATACTACCCTTGGCTTTAACCGATTATGCTGTTTGTGAAGTTGAGTAAAATAGACAGTATGTACTTTATACAGCTAGAAAAAGAATGGCAATAATGGAAATCTTGGAAGAGTATGAAAGAAAAGAGAAATTAAGACAGAAGCTGGGGTTTTTGGATTTTAGTTAATAACTCTTGGGAAGTTCAGATCTACCAACTTACATTTTTACTTGGGTAACTTTTCAGATAAAGAATCCTTTGTCCTAAATTGTCATTTAGGAAGTGCATATATACTCTGCAAATTCCTGCCCCAAATTACATGAAATAATAGAATATAATGTTCTTTTCAAAAGATGGTCCAGTCTTTTGCCATTATAAATGATTTTTGTAGGAAAAAAATAAGACATTTTGATTTTTGCTTTCTCAAGGCTTTCATCAATATTTTAACAATCACCTTTTTCTTAGCAGTGTTCTTCCTTTAAAACACCTCATTGTCTTACATTGAATTTCTAAGATTTTTAAAAACTTTAGTGATAGAAAATAACATTATGGATTTAACATTCTAGATGGCAAAATGCCACAAAAGTAAAGACATTACTTTTGAAGCAAATCAGGGCTCCATTCATCATTTTATAACTTCAGATCTTATAAGAGAAAATTACCACTTGCTTTTAAGTACTGATAAAACAATATGCCAAATATCTCCTAGTCTGTTCTTTCATTTATGAAAAATGACTTCTTTTACTTTTCTAGCATTTTAATAGCAGCATATAGATTCTTGAATACAGTCTTCCAAAAACCTAGTCTTACTCTATAGTGAATGCCTTTGACCACACACAGTATGTCATTGATTGCTGTATTAAACAGATTTTCTGTTTCCTGTGGTACATTGGGGAATTGGTAGACATATTAATTAACTCCAGTTCTGTAAGATATATGTCAATCAATTCTTGGGTATCTGCCAATAGCTCTTGACACTACAGATAACTGCCAATGAGGTCACATACTTCATACACATGTGTATGTTTGTCATAAAATGCCTGCAGAGTTCACTGAAGGAATGATTCAGGGCTAGAGCACAGATGAGTTTTGAGCTGAAGCTCTCAGCATCTCTTCCATTCAAATGAAAATTGTAAGTCATCCTTAAGAGTCAGACTAGTCCCAAATGGCTTAAGGTATATGGTATTTCCCCTTCAAATTTACATCTGCTAATAAAAGAAGTATGAATTTAGGAAAAGTAAAGCTTTTCGAAGAAGTCTCTGGATGTTTTCTCAAATTCCAAATCAGCCTCTTCCATGTACTGGCAGGGAACTTAAAAAATGAATAGACCCAGATGAGAACTGGAAAGTATTAACTCTATAAATACTCTCATAATGTCATGATCTCAATTTATGATAGAACTTAAGGGACATTAAGAAATACAGTGAGGCTTAATGGCTATCTCTTCAGTCAGTTTTACAATGACAGTCAATATATCTGTATATGTAATAAAAAGGTTTGCAATTTATCTTTCCCACTAAGAACAGGAATTTTACTCTTATGCAAAACTGCATCAAATGATTTTTGGTAATAAATCTCAATACCAAAATGTTTTTTAGGCAGTAGGTAGTATTCTGTCAATGAACTGATACCCATTTATTCTAGTAAAGTGTGCATTTATTTATAAAAATGAGGTATTAGTATTTAGCCATTCAGATTTGTTTGCAAAGTAATGAGGAGTTGATTCTGGATATGTGGTGTATTTCCATCTTTTATAAGTCATGCATTGGAGCGTGAATTTGCTTTATAGTAACCTAAGCAAGGTGAGAAAAAGTCAAGGTTCATTGGCAACTTCTTCCTTGTTGTTCATTGTCTTTACCAGAGGGAGTCTATCACTCATTTACTCTGCTAACATGAGCCAAGTGTAGTTAGAATTAAGTCCTTTGTGGTGTCTGGGGATTTCTTTTCTAATCTATTGAATGCTTGAAGCACATTGGAAGACTGACTTTATATGAGTCGTTATGCTTGATAAATAATGTTACCATATATGTTGCAAATTAAAATTTTTAACGATCTGCTATTTGTATTTGAGAATAAGCTTCACAGTTCATAAATTCTGAAAGGATGTAGCTCAACAGTGGATTTTTCTGTGGATTATTAACATTCTAAACTGTACATATTACCAATCAAATCAGTTCTCAAATTTAATAGAATTTTTAGCCATGTTGGGTAGAAAGGGCAACGAACTTATGATTAGAAACAAGACTAGAGCAAAAACTCGAAACTCATTAAAAATGAACAAAGAGAAACATAAAATTGAAAACTACATTCTCACACTTTATTTAAAATGTTTCAAAACATAGTTTTTTATTTTGACTTGCTTTGACTTGCAAAGTTTTTGCACATTTATAATAGTTATGAGATTAACATTCTTTTACTTACTCTTACTTTCATGATTCCTTTGTAAAAAGTTTTTTCCTCATGCTATTTCACAACGTTTTATTCCTAAGAACAGTGGGAGATAAAATGGAAATGTTAACATGCCATTCACAACTTGCATATCCAAAAGTTACATAGTTATATGTTTTAGCGCTTATGGTTCACCTGTTGCCAGAAAGTGTTTGAACAAAAAGAAAGGTTTCCTGAGGTTATGATGATGCATTGATATCACTCTCACTCCCTTATTAAAAGGAAAACTGCCTCTTAATCATGAACAATTTGAACATTTTAGTACCTTCATGAGCATGAATGAGGCTTATGATCACACAAGTGCCAAGATTATTCCTTTCATTTTCTTGGGTTAATGAGGACCAAAAGCTAACTCAATAGGCAAATATATTCCACCAAATAAGGGCCAAGATAGGGTCAGAGAGTAATATGTGAAAGAAAATTTTGCTTTGGTTAAAATAGGAAATTTGTGAGAGAATTAAACTATCCCAGAGAAGCAAGTAGCATAGGTCTTTCATCCCAGTGACTAGCCTGGGAAAATGAGGACCAAGATCCCATTACAAAAAGGTACGTTTTGGAATACACAGAAATATCATTGTCACATGGTGTTACCGTTAATAACTTTAATAATTGTTTTTATTTCTTGGGGTTTTGTTGTTGGTTTGGGGGGATTTTTTGTCACTTAAAATTATGTATGAGAAGTGTTCACACAGATTTGTAGTTGCAACCATTTAGTAACTGTTAGAAAATTCACACTATGGGATAACCTTGGCCGTATACTGGAAAACCTTCAGGGGATGGTTTTTAAGAAAACATTTCCTATGTTCATGCCTGAATATATCTCCTTGCCCTTGTTCTAAAGCCTCAGATTCCTGGTCTTCATGGCTCTCAGTTGCAGCAGCATCACCACACATAGAACGTTTGCAACTCTGCTTCTCGCCTAGATAACAGTGTCTCACTGCCTTACAGCATGTCAACCATTCCAAACTTGAGCCAGCTAACTTGAGGTCTGAACATAAATAAATAAGTATAAATAAATAAAACTTTCATTTTAAAAATGAAAACCTTATCTTGACAGAGATAGGTCAAGAAAATCTCTTATGGCATATAAATAAGAAGGTTACTTTCATACTTGCATACAAATTGACTTCATAAGCCCCAAATCAGATTATTATTCATAGGGCTTGATTAAAAAAACGTATTTGAAGCATCTTTTGAACATCTTTTGATGTATCCTCAATCATTTAGAGCCATTAAGGACATTTCTATCCAATAGAAATGGGAAAAAATCCATTTTTCTAGTGGCCACATTAGAAAGAGTGAAAATAAGCACACAGGCCAGGCGCCGGTTACCTACTCAAGAGGCTAATATCTGAGGATCGTAGTTCAAACAGCCAGGGCAGGAAAGTCCATGAGACTTTCATCACCGTTAACCACCAGAAACATGGAAATGGTGCTGTAGCTCATGTGATAGAGCATTCACCTTGAGCTGAAGAACCAAGGGACAGCACCCAGGCCCAGAGTTCAAGCCCCACAACCAACAAAAAACAAAACAAAACAAAACACAGAATCAAGTATATTTTTACATTTAACAATTTATAATAATATATAAAATACAACAGAAATTTAGAGAAAAAATATATCATGGGATGCTACAGAGAAGTAATTAGTTTATACCATGGGAGGAGGTAAGACTAGATCTTAGAATTGTACTGTAAATCAATCAGTTCAGCAAAAAGGAAAGTGAAATGAGTAGACTGAACCTTTTGCAATAGGTGTTTTATTTATTAAAGAGATTTGAGAGAACAGAAAAGGATAATAATCTGAGTTGATTCAAGTTTGAAGTGACCTTGGAATCAATTTGTATTCAGATAAATGATTTTATAGCAATAAAATTGACTTTCACGGTAACATAAGTAACAGTGTTTTTGTAAGTAAGATGCTAATATTAATGGTGAGAAATGCAATCAGTAAAAGCCCAATATACACATGAAATATAACTTTAGTAATTATAAGAATTATATTTCCAACAATTAATATTTCTTGAATAAGTAATACATGTGTTCTACTTTGCATCGAAATATTCATTTGCTTTATCAGCAAAAAGTCAGATGAGATAGTTTGAACCAGGTTATGATTATAAATATTGAAACACTTGATGACTAAATAAGTGTGTTCCATTGAAACTGACATTGAAAAGGGGAATGTGGGATAGATGAATGTTTAGGAATGTTAAGACAGTGGAAACAATGAGTAGAAAGGCAGACAGAAAGATAGTCTAATAGAAGATGGAAAATAGCCCAGTGCACAAAGAAAATACTGCTTTTCCAAAAAGGATACTGAGAAGTACGAAGTAAGTTGAGTTTAAAGAAATTTATAAAGAACTTTATAAAATGGCATTTTGCTGCTTAATTAGAGATAACAGTCTCACAGAATTTTTCTGCCCATACTGACTTTGAACTACAGTCCAGTTCTCAGATCTCAGCCCCTCGAGTAATGAGGATTACAGGCATGAGTTAACAGTATTCCGCTTCAAATAAAACATTGTTTGAAAAGTCACTCCAAACAAACCAAAAACCAAACAGAAAGAAATGACATTAAACATACAGCACCTACAAAGAAGTATTTTACTATTAAAAATACCACTAAGCCTTGCTTTATTTTTGTCCTAAATTACTGCACATTAATTGATGCTGTTTGTGTGGAATTTAAATAAGGATATTATTTGTAATTTTCTGCCCAATTTCCCTCCCTCGATTTCCTTCTACATCCCATGAATGTTGGCATATTAGACATTCTCATCAAGATTCTAACATGTGATTATCACAACTTTGTGAAGTAAACATTATCTTTTTTTTTGCGGGGGGGACAGGGCTCAGAAAGCTTCAAGAAGTTACCTATCATCACACAGTCAGTAAATCTGTTCACATAACCACCATAACATATGGCCTTTCTAATGACATCAATATTATATCCCATTGGAATTATACTGTACCATGTGTTTATTAATATTCAAGTCTAAACAATTTCAAAACATTGAATTTCCAGTTAAGTGGATTATAAGTTGCATTACCAAGATCCTTACTGGAAGTAATATGAAATTCTCATTACTAAAGATGTGACAGTACTAATCAAATTGGTAAAATTCCATGGCAGTGACAATATCTCAGAGTTCTTTAAAATATTATGATAATAATGTAACCAGAGAGTCTTGATTTAAAAAAAAATGTTTTTGGATACCCCACAGAAAGTTACATCTGCTATTGATTCTCTCTGCATATGATCTGGAGACTGAACAAAGAAAACCCACCTATTCTTATCTACCCAGACACAGGTCGGGAAATTGTTAATAGTTTTTATGTCTGAACTGAAATTCATTTTGAGGGAAAAGTTAGAATTCATTTTGAAGAAAATTATCCAATTATCAAGTAACAATAGGCAGGCATAATCATCATTCTATTATACTTAGTGTAAAGGGACCTTAGCTAGTATGCCTACTGAAATATTATTGTAGGGGGAGAAGAATGTACAATTAACTCAAGTTCAAACTTCTGGATACATTCTGTTATTTTAAGGCAGGGTCTCACTTGGAGGCTCAGAATGGCCTTGAACTTGTGATTCCCCTGCCTCAGCCTCCCAAGTATTGGGATTGCAGACCTATGCCATGACATCTCTCTCTCTCTCTCCCTCTAATTAGGAAGCTTTAAAGATTTCAACTAAGACAAATATATTTGTACAAATATATATTTATGTGAATGTTTTTTTTTCTTTTTATTTCCATCATGGGTCTTGAACTCTGGGCCTGGGCATTGTCCCTGAGCTCTTCAGCTCAAGGCCAGCTCTCTACCACTTGAGCCACAGCACCATTTACAGTTTTTTTCTTGTGGTTAGTTGGAAGTAAGAGTCTCATGGATGTTCCTGCTAGATCTGGCTTTGAACTTCCATCCTCAGATCTCAGCTTCCTGAGTAGCTAGGATTATAGACGTGAGCCACCAGCACCGGTTTCTGAAGGATAATTCTTTATTCAACCATTGCCTTAAATACTTGAAAGACCTAGAATATCAACATTCAATTAGGTTTTTTTTTTGTTTGGGATTTTTGTTGCTGTTTTGGACAATACTGCCATTTGAATTCAGGGCTTTGCATTTGCAACCCTGGTGCTCTCCACTTGATCCACACCTCCAAATTTTGCTCTAGTTACTTTTTGAGATAAGATCATTGTCTTTAATCCAGGCTGAATATAGAACCATGATTCTCCCAAACTCAGTCTACCACATTGCTAGGATTGCAGATGGATGCCATCATGACTAGCTATTTCGGTTGAGATGGAGTCTTAAAGACCCAGGAGGGTCTTTATCCATGATCCTACCAGTGTCTGCCTCCTAGGTAACTGGCATGATGATGCTGAGCCACCAGCACCTGATTTTTATTTTGATCTTTCTCTAAATTATCTAGAATTTTTTATATAACTAAAAATTGTCCCAAATTTATATGTCTTAGTCTCCTTAGTACTGGAATAACAGGCATTCACCAACATATCTTACCACAGTTAATTTTTTGTCATATTTTCCTAACATACCTAACATTAAAAAAGGTTCTGCTACCACAGTACAGCCTTCAGACTTATAAACTTATAAGAAGGAACTAATATTATTTTGAATTGTCAGAAATCAGATCACATGGAATAACTACTGTCCATTTTCATTTTATTTTTATGCTCCAGCCCACCAATGTATTTTAATTGTGTATCTTTAGTCACTGAAAGCAATCTCAGGAAATGCTGAGCAGCTTTAGAAAAACAATCTAATGGGATCCACAATCAATTCACAAGTCTGCCACCAACTTATTGTGTGACTTTCATTGCCACTGAAATGACATTAATTGGTCTCTCAAAAATTTCACACCTCAGTATTTGTCTCTTGATTAAAAATAAATACTTATCTAATGCATACTAAGCATATACACCTAAGTGAAAAAATTGCTAATTAAGAGTTTCAAGACTAGTTTCTATTTCAACTAGTTATCTTAGTGCAGCTGATCACAACTGGAGATTTTAGCCTTTACTTAAAGGTTAAAAGTCTGTATCTTTCTAGTGTTACAAGTGTGGTTTTGTCTATGTGCCAGAGTTCAAGTTGCTCTTTAAGTGCTTTTATCCTGGCATTTTTTCCTCTGGATTTAAATTTTGTTGGCATGGCATAGCTGCCTTACCTCATATTTAAGTTGTTGAACTTGGAAAGGGTAGATGCCTACTGTCCTATATTTACTTGCCCTGGACTGGCCTAAATCTCAAGGACAAATGGAAGATTTGAAGTATGGAACACCTATTCCTTTTATAATGCCATGCCTGACAATCTATAGTCTCCATTTTCCTGAGGAAATGAGATGCAGAGCTTGGTAATAAATGACATCTAGTTATTAAAGACATTTATTTTGGCGGGGGAGGAGGGAAGAAGCTGGTCCTGGGATTGGAACTCAAGGCATGAGCACTGTCTGTAAACTTTTTTTAGTGATCTACCATTTGAGCCACAGATATATGTGTTCACATCCAACAATTCGGTGGTTAATTAGAGAGTCACAGACTTTCCTGTCCAGAATGGCTTCAATTCATAATCCTCAGAACTCAGCCTCCTCCATAGCTAGGATTCAAGTATGAGCCACCTGCTCCACTGCTTCAAAGAGTGGATTAATTTTTAAGTAAATTTTTAAAAATTTTAAATTATTTTTTATTATTATTTTTAAAAAGTTGAACAAATGAGTTGTCATTTAACACTGCAGTTTATAAATACAGTGCATCTTGATCCACTTTGCCCTGGTCAACATTCTCACCCATCCATCCGCTACACTACTATTCCTTCACTTTTCTTTTTTTAAATGTTTTTTATTGTGAAATACTGTACAGAGGGGTTACAGTTACATGAGCAAGGAATGAGTATATTTTTTAAAATCAAGCATTGTTGCCTCCTCCATTATTTTTCCCCTACCATCCTTTCCACAACATCCTTTCCCATCTCCACAACTACACTTCCCCCTCCGGCTCTTGTGCCTAAATTGTAAAGCTCATTTTTCGACATAGCATCTTTGTACATCTCATTGTTGCAATGGGTCAAACTGTATCCCTATTTAAACAATTTTCTTTTACCCTGCCCATCCCCAAATTATACCAATATCAAATACAGTGAAAAAAAGAGTTATACTGTGGGGGAGGGACATAACAGAAAGCAACAAAAAAAAAATCACGAGGTACCTTATAAAAATGTTACAAACAATAAGAAGAAAGGGAAAAACCAACTTACGTCCCTATCTTGGGGTTCATTTCGCTTAACATCATCTTATCTGACCCTTTCTGCTTGTCTCAGATATTTACAAATTATTGCAAACCATGAGGGAAACCATGGGACCCATGTTTCTTTGGGCCTGGCTTACTTCACTTAATATCATTTTTTCCAAATCTTTCCATTTCCTAACAAATGGACAATTTCATTCTTTCTGATGGAGGCATAGAATTCCATTGTGTATATATACCACATTTTCTTGATCCATTCATCTACTGAGGGGCGTCTGAATTGCTTCCATATTTTAGCTATGGTAAATAATATTGCAATAAGCATAGTTGTGCTGGTAGCTTTAGTACGGTCTTGTTTGTGATCATTCAGGTAAATGCCCAAAAGTGGGATTGCTGGGTCATAGGGAAGCTCTATGTGGAGTCTTTTGAGGAACCTCCATACCACTTTCCAAAGTGGTTGAACAGGTTTACACTCCCACCAACAATGCAGTAAGGTTCCCTTTTGGCCACATCCCCTCCAGCATCTGTTGTTATTCGAGTTCTTGATAATAGCCATTCTAACTGGGGTGAGGTGGTATCTCAATGTTGTTTTGATTTGCATTTCTTTTATGGCTAGAGAGGTTTAGCATTTTTCATATGTCCATTGGCCATTCTTATTTCCTCTTCAGAGAAGTGTTAAATCTTTAGCCCATTTATTTATTGGGCAGTTGTTTCTTTGAGGATTTCTTGTTGGGGTATTGACTTCCAAGTATAATTTAGATATGAGACACTTGTCCACTGTATGGCTAGTGAAAATCTTCTCCCAGCCCGTGGGCTTTCTATTGATCTTGCTAGCTATGTCCTTTGCCATGTAGAAGCTCTGCAACTTCATGCAATCCCATTTGTCCAACCTTTCATTGATTTGTTACATCTCTATGAAGAAAATTTTAGCCTGTGCCTAACAGACTTAGAGTTTCTCCTATTCCGTCCTGTAATGTTTTCAGGGTGTCTGCTTTGACTCTGAGGTCTTTGATCCATTTGGAGTTGATTCTGGTGCAGGTTGATATATAAGGATCCAGCTTTAGTCTTCTACAAGTGATTAACCACTTTTTCCAGCACCGTTTACTGAAGCGGCTTTCTTTCTTCCATTCTATTTTTAGCTACCTTATCAAAGATTAGATGGCTATAAGTCTGTGGATTAATTTCTGGGTTTTCAATTCTATTCCATTGGTACTGAGGTCTCTTCTTGGCCAGTACCAAACTTTATGATTATTATGGCTTTGTAGTAGAGTTTGAGTTTGGTATTGATATTCCTCCAGCACTGTTCTTTCTGTTAAGGATTGTTTTTGGTATTTGGGGTCTTTTATTGTTCCATATGAATTTTTGGATTACCTCTTCTATTTCCTTGAAGAATGAGGTTGGAATATTGATAGGTATCACATTGAATTTGT
>NW_012267306.1:7762644-7784667 GCF_000151885.1 Dipodomys ordii
AGGGGTGGCCTTCCCTCCTCTGCTCCCTGAGAAGGAGTGAGGACGTCGGGCTTCTACTCATGCCGAGTCTTGGATCCTGGGTCGTCTCTGGTCTGCAAACTGCAGGATGAAGATGTCTGCTCCTTGTCGGTTCTTCGTGTTGAGTAGAATCCTCTCGCCCGCTGCGTCTGGCTCCTTTGTCCCGGACTCTCTGTGTGAGCGCTCAGGTATGGCCGCGGCTGCGGTCGCAGCTGCGAACCTTCCGCTGCCGCCGCGGCTGCTGGCAAGCGCTCAGATGTGTCTCCTTGTCTTGGCTTCCCCTCTCTTGTCTAACTCTGTGTCCTGTGATGGCACACTTGGTGTGATTCTCTGGCTTAGGACTGTTCACTGGAACTCTAAAACTGCTTTCTATGCGAGAGCTTGTTCAGATTCCAGCTTCTCCTCCACCATCTTCCCGGAACCCTCCGGTATTTTATTTTTTGCGGCGCTATTACGAATGGAGTTGCTTTCCTGATTTCAGCCACTCTTGTCATTGTTGGCGTACAGAAAAACCATTGCTTTTGAGGGTTAATTTTATACCCTGTACTTTGCCAAAATTTGAAATCACCTCGAGCAATTCGGGAGCAGAGTCCATGGGATTCTTTAAATACAAGATCATGTTTTACTTCTCCTTTCTCTATTTGGATCCCTTTTATGTTTGCATCTTGTCTTATTGCTGTAGCTAGGCATTCTAATACTAGATTGAAGAGAAGTGGAGACAGTGGACATTCTTGTCTCGTTCCTGATTTAAGAGGAAATGGCTTTAGTTTTTCACCATTAAGTATAATGCTGGCTATAGGTTTGTCATATACAGCCTTTATTGTATTGAGGAATGTTCCATGGATTCCTAATTTTTCCAGAGCCTTCATCATAAAGGAGTGTTGGATCTTGTCAAATGCTTTATCTGCATCTATTGAGATAACCATGTGGTTCTTATCCTTGCTCTTGTTGATGTGATGAATTATGTTAATTGATTTGTGTATATTGAACCAGCTTTGCATCCCTGAAATGAATCTTGTTGATAAAGGTGTATGAATTTTTGGATGAATTGTTGAAGTCGATTGGCCAAAATTTTGTTGAGAATTTTGCATCAATGTTCATCAAAGAAATGGGTCTATAGTTCTCTTTCTTTGATGAGTCCGTGCCTGGTTTTGGGATGAGGATTATGATGGCTTTATAGAAAGTGTTCAGTAGTGAACTTTGTCTTTCAATTTCATTGAGGATTTGGAGAAGTATTGTGTGAGTTCTTGGTAAAGGCCTTGTAAAATTCTGCTTTAAGTCTATCCAGTCCTGGGGATTTCTTAGATGGGAGGTCTCTTATTGCTGTTTATATTTCAATGTTCGATATAGGCCTGTTAAGTTGGTTTAACTCATCTTGGTTTAGTTTTGGCATGTCGATATTTGCTAAGAAATTGTTCATTTCTTCGAGATTCTCAAAGTTATTAGCATAAATGTTTGAGAAGTACTCCCTTATAATATCCTGAATCTTGGTTGTTTCTGTGGTGATGCTTCCGTTCTCATCTCTGAGTTTGTTTATTTGGTTGTGTTCTTTCTTTTTCTGATAAGATTTGCTAAGGGTCTGTCAATTGTGTTAATTTTTTCAAAGAACCAACTCTGTTTTGTTGATTCTTTCTATTTTTTAATTTTAATTTGTTTAATTCTGATTTCATTTTAATTATTTCTTTTCATCTACTGGATAGGAGTTTAGCTTGCTGCTCTTTTTCAGTGAGGATCAGATGTCTCATAAATTGTTGGTTTCAGATCTCTCCAATATGTTGATGTAGGAACTCAGAGTTATAAACTTGTCTCTGAGTACTGCCTTTGCTCTGTCTCAGAGGAGCTGATAATTTGTATGTTCATTTTTGTTGAGTATTTTGTTGAGTATTTCTAATCTCTTCCATGACTAACTGGTGATTCAGCAGTGTGTTGTTTCAGCCTCCTGTGTTAAAGGACTTTCTTTGGTGGCTTTTGGTGTTGAGTTCTAATTTTATTCCCTTGTGGTCTGAGAGAATGCAAGGTATAACTTCAATGTTTCTGAATTTTGACATGTTTGCTTTGTGACCTAAACTGTGGTCTATTTTGGAAATGTTCTATGTGCTGCTGAGAAAAATGTGTTTTCTGATGCTGCTGGGTGAGATATTGGATAGATGTCTGTTAGATCTAGTTGATCTATGCAGTTGTTAAGATCTGTGTTTTCTCTTTTGAGTTTTTGCTAAGTTGATCTATCTAGTGGGGATAGTGGTGTGTTAAAGTCCCCAACAATTAATGTCTTTGGATCTATGTGAGATTTGAGGGAAAGTAGTGTTTCTTGGATGAATTTGGGTGTTCTTTTTTGGTGAATAGAGATTTAGAATTGTAATATCCTCCTGAAGGAGTGATCCCTTAATTAGTATGTAGCAACCTTCTTTATCCCTTCTCACTAATTTTAATTTGAAGAATATTTCATCTGATATTGGAATTGCAACTCTCACTTGTTTATGGGGTCCATTTGCTTGGTAGATTTTATTCCTGCCATTCACTTTCAGAATGTTGTTTTTATGGGGAAAGTGTGACTCTTGAAGGCAGCAGAGAGAAGGATCTTGCTTTTTAATCCAACTAGAAAGTATATGTCGCTTAATTGGATAGTTAAGTCCATTAATGTTGGGAGTTAGGACTGAAAGGTGTTTGGTAATTCCTGCCATGTTATCTACCTTCTTGGGGGCTGCCACAGCTGGTTTCTTCCTGTGGTTCTTAGTTTCTCATTTTGGGTGAGGTTTCTTGGCCTTTATTGTGGTCTTATAGGTTTTCTATGTGTAGAAAATCTTTTGTATCTTTTGTAGGGCTGGTTTGGTGGAGATATATTTTTTCTATTTTTCTTCGCTATGGAAGTTTTTTATGTGACCTTCTGTTATGAAAGAGAGTTTAGCTGGGCACAGTATTCTTGGTTGATAGTTGTTTGTCTTTAGGGCATGGCATACATCATTCTAGACTCTTCTGGTTTTAATCATCTCTGTTGAGAAATCTGAGGTGATTCTAATTGATTTCCCTTTATAGGTGATTGATCTTTTCTCCTTGATAGCTCTAAGTATCCTTTCCTTGCTCTGAATTGATCCTGTGCAGATTATAATGTAATGGTGGGATGTCCTGTTCTGGTTTGGTCTATTTGGGGTTCTAAAAGCTTCTTGTATCTGAATAGGCCTATCTTTTTGCATGTTTGGGAAGTTCTTTGCTAGGATCCTGTTAAATAAATTTCCTAGACCATTAACTTCTGTCTCTAGGTGCTTCTCTACACACCCATTATCCTCAGATTAGGCCTTCTGATGGTGTCTCCCAAATGTTGAATAGATCTATCATATTTCTTGGATTTGTCTTGTATAGTTGTATGTTTTTTCTGTGTAATATCTAGGCTGTCTTCAATCCTTGAGATTTGATCTTCTGCATGGTCTAATCTACTGTCAAGACTTTCTACTTTTTTTTTCAATTTTATTTCCTTTCCTTCTACTTAGTTGGCTTTGGTGGCTTCAAATTCTTTGTAGGAGCTTTGTTTTAGATCTTGTATGAAGTACTTTACTTCCTTAATTTGCTGTTCAGTGTTTATTCTCAAATCACTTAGTTGATTGGTTATTGTTTCCTTGGACTCCTTTTCCTTCTGATGGGCTCCATTCAGCATTCCCTTTGTGTCTCCTGAATTCCTTCAGTTCTCTGTTCATGGATTCCATGAATGCCTCTATTGATATTTGTCTATTTTCATCCTGCTCACACAATTCCTGTATTACTCTTTGATTAATTTCCTCATGCTCATGCAATTCCTCTCTTTCTTTTTGACTTTTCTCAGCCTGCTCACACAATTTCTGTACTAGTCTTTGAGTAGCTTCCTCACATGAGATTCCTGTAGTAATTTTTGGTTAGCCTCAACATGCTCATGAAGTTCCTGTATTAATCTTTATTTTGTTTCATCTCACTCTCTATCACTCTCACACTGAGTCTTTTGCAGGTTTTCAATCTTTTCATTCACCATGTTTACCAGTAGTGTTTGTAGAGCTTTTGGGGGAACTCTCCTCTGGGTTATTCATTAACTGTTCTGTCACTGATTATCATGATTTGGTGCTGAGATACCTGGACTTGCCATTTTTCTTGTGTTTCTCTGGCTTGTTTTGCCATTTGGTATGAAAGTAACACCAATTTTGTGCCTAGAACAATATATTAAGGCAAGCATCAACCAGAGTCCTGTAGTTGCACAGTGGAAATGGCTGCAGATACATTCTAGTTCAACAGATACAATCTATTCAACATCAAACAACTATGGACTAATGGGCTAAGAACATCAAAGAGACATTCAGCAAACCAGAAATGATTAGGTTTAGGGAAAGTTGTGGAGAAAAATAGGATTAAGAGGGATGTGGAGAGATAAAAGGAGAGTGAATTTAACCATGTCCTAATCTCAGAGAGGGGAATGGATAGGACAGAATGATAGAAAGATTAAAAAAAAGAAACGAAAAAATGGAAAAACAAATATTTAAATTTTAAGAAATGAAACACTCAAAATTATGCAAGTATAAAGAAATGTTATTGAGAGAAGAAAAGAATAGGATGAGAGGAGGGGAAAGATAAAAATGAGAAAAATAAAAAAAAATTCTTAAAATTGGAATACTTGAAAATCATATAGGTATAAAGAAATAATACTACTATTAAAGAAGTTAAGTCTAAGTGGTTGTGAATTAAGTAATAAGTTTCTGGATTAAGTATGTACACAATGAGATGTAAGGCCTAATAATCAATGACAAGTATATCTGGGGATGAGCAGAACAGCAATTAAGTCATGCAAAAAAGAAAAAAAAAGAAAAAGAAAAAAGGACCAAAAGATCAAAGGAGATTTAAAAAAAGAAAAGCATACACACTCACATACACTCCTAAAGTAAAAATTTTGATAGAAAAAAGAAAAAAATAGAAAACAATTTACAATAATAATAATAGGTAGAAAAAAAGAGTTATTTGATTTTTTTTTGTGTGGGCAGAGGAGATCTTGTATCTCCCCTGTGCCCATAACCAGTCTCTTAGTGGAATCTCTGGTCTGCTTGTGGTGTTTGGTTTTCCTGTGCCTTGATTGGTTTCTTAAGTCAGTTTGTTTGAGCAGGCAGACAGCTCTGCCTTACACAGGACCTTGTGATCCTCCTGCCAGGCTAGTTCAGTGGGAGAGAGATCTGCTTTGAGTATCACAAAAGAGGGATATGGCTGTTTCCTCTAGTTTGGAGTTGCTGTGATGAGGCTAGGTTCTGGGTAGAGTTGAGGCCTATCCACAATCAGTAGCTTTTCCCTGAGGGAATAGCTCCTGAGACACTCACAGACCTCAGCCTGGAGCCTTCTCAGGGTTTATGTTTACTGAGTTTCAATTCTTTTTGTAGGCTGCAGTGGGGAAGGGCAGCCTCTGGCTCTTTTTAACCAGTGAAGAAAGTCACTCCTCTGGGGGTAGAGCTTCTTCTTCCTCAGCTAGGTAACTTTCCCTTGGGTAGAACTGTGCCTGGCAGGTCAGGTGAAGTTCCTGTGACCTGATAATGGCTCCAGTTGTTTTCTTCCATGGACAGGGTTGAAGCTAGCTACTAGGCCCTGCCTTTGTCAGTATCAAAGATGGAGATCTTCCTTGGTGGTTGAGGAGGGGCTACCTTTTCTACCATGGCTCTGGGAGAAGGAGTGAAGGTGTCAGGGTTCTACTCACACCAGACTCTCGGTTCCTGGGCTGTCCCTGATCTGCGATCAGCAGGATGAAAATTTCTGTTCCTTGTCATTTCTTGCTTGTAGTGAGTAGAATATGCTCACATGGCACATCAGGCTCCTTTGTCCCAGACTTTCTCTGTTGGTAGGGCAACTGCGGCCACAGCTGCAGACACCGCAGCCATGGCTACTGTCAAGTGCTCAGTTAGGTCTCCTTGAACAAGCTGCCTGGATTTTCCCTCTTTGGCCAAACTCTCTGTACTGTGATGCCACACTTGGTGGGATTCTCTAGCCTAGGACTGTTCAATGGAACACTAAAACTGCTTTCTATGCAAGAGCTTGTTTAGCCTCCAGTTTCTCCTCTGGTCTACCTCCTTCATTCTTAATTTTGTATGATATATATTAACATTTTGACCATATTTTTCCTCTCCTTTGGATTTTTAAACATGATAATCTTGTAAGACAAAAAATAAAAATATTTTGAAATTAAACACTCCATGCTTTGGAAATGTTTAATAAAAAATGAATTTGGAAGATTTTAACCATTTCTAACTTCACTAAACTGAACAAAAGCTCAACAATACCTATTATTTTATTTGTTGAGAACAAATACATACATAACAGTAAGTTGTGTCCACAACTTTCAAAATTTCTTGCTTAAGAATATATGTTTAATCAGGCATCAGTGGTTCACACCTGTAATACTAGCTACTCAGGGGGCTGATATCTGAAGATTGCCATTGGAAGCCAATCTGAGTGGGAAATTCTATGGAGCTCTTATCTGCAATTATCTACCCAAAAAGTTAGAAATAATGCTGTGGTTCAAGTGCTAGATTGCTAGTCTTGAGCACCAAAGCTCAAAAGCAGCACTCAGGCCCAGCATTCGAGCCTTAGGACTGGCAAACACACACACACACACACATACACACACACACACACACACACACACACACAATAGCTGATAATTCATGTAGAGCTTTTCTAATACATCTATACTTCAGAATACAGGAAATTTAAGCAAAGATTTGTTGAATTGCATCCTGAGATCCATAGTTATCTTGTGATACAGCTGAGTTCAAGGTCAGTCCAATCAACAGCTAACCCAGATTTCTCTTCATCAGAGTACATTACTTTGCTTTTTTAGTGCTCAGTATGTACAAGGAAATGAAAGATACACTCTCCATATGTAGCAGACTGTGAAGAATATATCAACTTAATTAAATATGAAAACAGATCCATATAACTTGAGGATATGAGTAGGGATGGCAAAGATGGGAAAAAATGATGGACAATATGACATAGATAAAGATGCATTGTAATTTTAAACTGATTTATTGAAACCCCTTTATACAAGTGCATAGAGATAATACTTTTTTAAATAAGTTTTTGTTAGAAACATTACAAAAAATGAGTTAAAATATACCTATAGTTTTCCTGTATTTCTCTGGTCATTAAGTATATCTTTCTGATTATAAACTATGTCATTCTGGGAAATTTTCATGATTGTGTTACAAAAATATATTTGTTTATTATAATGTGCTGACTGCCTCTATAACAAAAATATGTATATTTTTCAATATTTACTATTTACTTTCCTTCTCATGAAAGTAGCTGGATTTAGGATTAGTTGAAGCAGTCAACACACATCAAATTTTATCAAAGAATATAATTCAAAGCATTAGAGAAGCAATGTGAACACAAGAATCATGCAAAATTTCAGCCACACACGTCTGCACACAAAAGACAGGAATGGCTAAAACCTTTGATCTCCGTGGATAACATGAAAGAAAGGGAATGAAACATCTGTTAGAAAAAAAATAAGTTTTAATGAATAGGGTGGAGACTAGTTGGGTGTTGACACAGAGCATGAGAAAAGAAAAGAAAGATAAAATGCAGAGACAAAGTTCTTTATACTCAAAGACCTCCAAGGTCCAAAGAGATAAAATGTGACTTAGGAAAAAGATATTAAAATAACTGTACTTGGACTTATATTTAAAGTTCTTAAAAGACTATAGTTAATTTTCTGCACATGTTTTCAATGGGAATATATGCATGGATACATATAGAGGTATATGCATTTTTGGATATGTATATATATATGCATATATAAACTATAACTGTATACAGAATTATCTAATATGCTTGTATTTAAATTCATAGTGGTTGTCAATATCTTAGACAAAGTTATACAAATGGAAACTAGAGAATATAATTGCTCTTAGAAAATTTGTAAATGTAAACTTTAGCAAATCTTCAGTTTAAATTAAGAAATCAAAATTCCTATTATGATAAAGTTAAGTGAAGAGAGTCATCTTTATGCATAGATTAAATTTACCTGTATATTGTTTATCTCAACTATGATGAATATTCAAATCAAATAAACAATTCATTTATACTTAAAATTTGAGGTGCTTTCAAGTTTCGGAGTATTTATATATTGAAGTGTGTTATCATTGTTGTTGATGTAGAATTAGTACCTTATCAAGCAGAGATTCCTCTATCATGTGGCTTAATACTTTCTCCAGTTCTGAATGAAATAGCTATATTTCCTAGTTTTATATCTGGTAAATAGCATATAATGTTCTTTCCTGTTCACAAGACCATCCTTATAGACAAAAATTATATTAATGCTGGGTACCAGTGGCTCTCAGCTATAATCCTAGCTACTCAGGAGGCTGAGATCTGAGGATCACAGTTAGAAACCAGCCCAGGCAAGAAAGTCTGTGAGATGCTTATCTCCAGTAAACTACTCAGAAAAAGCTGGAAGTAGTGCTGTGACTTAAGTATTAGAGCATTAGCCTTGAGCATAAAAAGGCTCAGGGACATATGTTCAAGCCCCAGGATTGGCAAAATAATAACAATAACAACAATAATCATAATCATTCTATGAAACAAATTGGTAAATTAATGACATCTGTGCAGTCATCTTGGCTAGAACATAATGTTAATATAGTGCTAAGATTCAAAGAAAATTGAAAATATGTATAATTTAAGCTCAAGGAAACAGTAAAGAAGAGTAGTATAGTGAGGACAAGAATCTATTGTCTTAGCATAATGTGTCAGTAAATAAGTCACATATGAAGACAGACATTTGCCTCTAAGGTGGTGCCCACATGTAATAAACAAGCTGGACTTTTTTGCTGGGTACCAATGTCCAGGAGTAAAGGTCACCAAGGCTATGATTTCAGCTGAAACAATGCTCAAAAATTACACTGCACTCCTTTCATTACTTCATCCACTTCTCTGCTTGTCCTATCCAGTCACATTTCCACACCAAAGCCAGAGCAATATTCTCAAAAAGCAAGAGTATCCTATTATTCCAGTTTAAAGACATCCCTTTGTCTCCTTTCATTCCTATCATTCCTAGGTTTGTTTCTTCCTTCCTTCCTTCCTTCCTTCCTTCCTTCCTTCCTTCCTTCCTTCCTTCCTTCTTCCTTCCTTTCTTTCTTTCTTTCTTTCTTTCTTTCTTTCTTTCTTTCTGTCCTTCTTTCTTTTTCTCTCTCTCTTGCTTGCTTGCTTTCTTTCTATTTTATTAGTAAGTTTTTTTTTAATTGTGAAAATACCGTACAGAGGGGTTACAATTACATGGGCAAGGTAATGAGTACATTTCTTCTCAAGCATTGTTGCCTCCTCCTTTGTTTCCCCTTACTATTCCTGCCCTCCCATCTCTGCCCCCCCACACCAAAGTTCTAAAGTTCGTTTTTCAACATAACGTCTTATACATCTCATTGTTGCAATAGTTCCACCTGTATCCCTATTTAAGCAATTTGTTTTTTCCCTTCCCCTCCACAAATTATACCAACATCAAATACAGTAAAAACAGGGGTAGGTTTCGTTAAACCTAACTATGTTCTGAATCTTCCTTAGGGAAACTCTCTACCAACCCTGCTGACACCTGAAGGCTTTTACTCTTCTTTCATTTCCTTTGTATATCCCATCTCTCTTCCTGTTTGTCTTAGTGGTTTGTTATCTGGGCAGATATTTCTTCAGATATTTGCTTTAGTCAGTCCATCTTCTCCTTTGTTATCAACTCATGCATTCCTTCCTCAGAGCAGTGTACTGAGTAATAAAAGATAGCAAATATGTCTTCAATATAATATACATGTAAATATTATTCAAGAGAATATATTGTGTTTGAGACTTTAATATTCTGAGTTAAGTATGACAATGATTTGGGGGTCTTCTTAATTGCTACACTGAAGAAAATGCAGCAGGTCTACCTTAAAGTGTATAGTGTGTTCCTGAATATTGATACATAGCAAATAAAAGTATTTTACAAAATGAAGTGAAGCTGAGTGTGGGTGTCATATCTCTAATCCTACCTAGTCAAGAGGCTGAGGCTGATATCTGAGGGTCACCATTTGCAGCCAGCCAGGGCAGAAAAATCCATCAGACTCATCACAAATGAAATACTCAGAAAAATCCAGAAGTGGCACCATGGCTCGAGTGGTAGAGCACAAGCTTTGAGTACAGAGAGGCTCTTGGAAACCACTCAGTCCACCCCAGAACCAGCAAAAAACAAAAACAAAATGAAACAAACAAGCAAACAAAAAGGATGTATTGTTCAACACAGGGATGTAACAGTTTTAGGCCAAGAACCAAGGAGGTGGAGATCAAGTAAAGGGAGTAAAGGTTCATACTGGCATTCAAAAGGTAACAACTTGAAAGGGCCTTTCAGGAAAATTAAGGTCCATTGCTTGAACTTTGAATAAAAGCCCTATGAGAATAAAGTCAAATTTTATTTTGATGAAATAATTTCCTTTTATGTTCCGCCAAAAAGTAATTTAATTGGCAGGAGATAACACAGCCTAATTTAAAATCAGGTATTTAAATTTATGTGGAAGTAAGTTTCCCTGTACTCTCTCTAGGTAACTTTTTCTCCTTCCTTTCAGTCAGTAAATGAGTAGCATGTATTTGACACAGCAAAAAGATTAATTCACTAATATTCTCAAGGAGAATACTGTGAATTGACTAAAATTCAGATTTCAACGGTGTATAGAGTTATATGAAATTCAAGATGTGTGTCTATTAGAAAAAAAGTGATGATGCCTTATTAAGGAAAATTGATTTCTTAATTATTGGTTTAAATTGTAAATATTTTCTCAAATTGCTACAGTGTTTTGTAGTATGAAAAACTAAATATGATCAAAATGTTCAAGCAAAAGTTTTTCTGTCACTAGTTTTAACAAATTGTTATATTTTCAGATGATCATATTGAGAGAAGAGACTGACTAAATGAAAAAAATGTTAAGAAATACTTTGAAGTGATCTTTTTTCAACATTCACTCAATGATATTACTGTTATTTCTTATGTATTATTTCAGTTGTAGACTGTTAAATAGTCGTCTTCAAATTTATAATCCAAAATTAAATCTATAATGAATCTAACATTCAGTTTTAATATATAAAATATTATTTGAAATATGGCATTTGTCAAAATGTGAATAATTGATGCTTTACATATTTATATCCATAAGTTTACTATTATTGAAATATTTGCATTTAGTAAGGACTTGGTTCTATTTCAGAAAATTTGGACTACTTCTACTAATAGAAGTGGTTATTAGTTTAAAGGAATTCTACAAAGGGATTTCCTTCTTATATTTATATTATGAACACACATACACACAATGCATATGAAAGTACATTTTCTCTTGCAAATAGAATACCACAGAGGAAAGTGTTAGCTGAACTGAGATCCTGAGATTTTATTTTCTATTTAAAGAGAGATGTTTTACACTGGTCCTCTGAAAATATGCAACAAAAACATGCTTGCAATAAGTGTTTATATGTACTTTTCCCTAACAGCTCTTACTATTTATTGAGTCATCAGAGGAGTATTACTTCAAAGCCTTTTTACTCTTCTTAACTCTAAAATGTTAAGACAATTATTGTGATTTTATGAAACAAATAAATGTCCTTTCACATTGTTGCATATCTTGAAAAAATATTAACTAAAGATTTTGAAGCATCAATAAGTCCTTCTTTAGAAAGAGTGTAATTTTGTGTATTAACTGCTGTAAGTGATTTAAACATCAACTAGATCAAGTTACAAGCAATTCATGCTTGAATTCTCAAACTAGTATTCATATTGCAGTGATTTCTATCTTGCTGTTCAAGAAGCTGGGGAAAACAAAATAATGGGATAACTAACACATTTTTCTAATCATTTTAAGATTGTAATAACATTATATATTTACAAACTAAAGATAAATTTAATGCTTTTCCTTCGAAAATGTATGCCTATTTAGATTTAAAATTACATGCAATATAAAAGAAAGACCAGTATACCATACTTACATATGAGGTACCACAAAAGTTGCAAAATAGGACTGAGATTAATTGATCTAGCTCCAAAGAAGTTCAAGGTAAGTAGGAGGTTTAAGATAGAGAAGAAAGAAGTACAGAGGAAGGAAAGTTGAACAAAAGACAAAAAAAATGGACAAAGGCCAACAAGTGAAAAATGAATATGACTCTATATACAATAGGTTCTCCATGAACAGAGGTTTATAGTTATAGTGTAAGGAATGGATTGCATAGGACATCATCACAGTGACTTATGAACAGCTAGTATTTATGCCATTACTCCTGACCACTTTTCTTACTAATCTGTTTTCCTTCTCCTACTTGTCTTCTTAAAGCAACATGAAATTTAGTACAAATGAAATCAGATTCAACCTAGTGTAGGTCATCAAGCAAAAACAAATTGTGCAACTTGATAAACTCTTCTTTGTGCTTCTGAAATACCTTTTCCAAATAATCCTTCAACAAAAACCCAAAATTTAGTTTCTCAAGTCTGTCATTTATTACACATACCCCTAGTTATCATTCAGTGAGAAAAACAAGTTGAGACAACTGGTGACAGAGAAATACTAGAAATAATAAGTCCTTGTTCTCAGAGTATTTCCTTAGTATCAAGCCACATCGTTATGATTTGCTATTTTTTTTAATCTGCATTTCATGTAGCAGCAACTTGAATTGTTAAGCCCACTATCCTCTATCATAATACCTTGGTGATCCATATAATTATTGTAAGCTCCAGCTCTGTTAATTATTAGTTGTATTCCCTGGAGGATAAGCAGCCTTCTTAACTGTAAGGTGAGATAAATAATATCTACTTTATAGAGCATTTGTGAGGATTATAAGAAAGAACGATAAAATCATAGGAAAGAGTGTATATATTATTGGCACATAGAAAATAGCCCTAGGGAAACTAGAGAGAGGCCCATACCAGGCAGCAGCTCCTAGAGTCAACCAGTGAGGAACCAACTCAGACACAGCAGTGCAGTTCAGAATAGGGCCTCCTATCTTTCTAGCTTCTTGTTTTGCATTCTGTGATTTAATGTTAACACTGGGGAGAGTGTTGGCATCAGTTGACAGCAATAATATTTCTTGTGGTAACCACTTAGCACCAAGCTTTATGTCTTCGTGTACAAACTCTGATCACATAGCACATCCACAGACAAAACAAAACAAAACAAATGACAAAGACATGCTAAAGTTATAAAATAAATTAAAATAATAAGATAACCAGCTTTATTCTAGCTTCATCCCTGTGGTTATCTATCTTTGAGAGCTGAAATAATTATAATATGTCCAATAATGTCAAAAAATAAAAATCTACATGGAAGACAAGCAGTAACTGTTTTCTTACCTTTACAGTTCAGTTGCATTAAACTTTTCAAAGCCACAGATAAGGCAAAGTGTCTAACTAAAAACAAGAAAGCTTTCCTTCCTGATGACCCATCCATATTCACCCTTTTCTTTTTGCTTTATTTATTTTTAAAGTGGAAAATGGTACAGAAGACAATATAAGAGAATAATATATTGATTTATTCCAAAAAGCTAAGTAAAGTGCCATAATGTTAGAGGAAAGTGAGAAAGGTGTTTACGACGAAATTTACTTTCTGATGTAAGTAGTGCAACAAGTGTATTCCATATTTTGTATGTTTCCTGTCTAATATTAGGTTATGTTTTTTACCTGTAAACAGAATTCAGATTGTAATGATATAGTTAGTTATGCTACAAAGTGTACCTTTACCAAAAGCCAGGCAAGCGCTCACCTTAGTGGCTATCACATTCTCCTTCCTGGCCTTACAGCAGTTTTCATTTCCATCTGCCTTCACTCACTGTCTTAATCACAACCCACCAGTTACTTGTTTGTTTTTGCTTTTTTTTTCTAGCTCCCAGGGCATTGTCCAAGATTTTATGGTCACTTTCAAAGCTCTGTGTAATCCAATATCCTCCTACATCTATGTTCTCATTTCCTATGACACCCCCTCTCATCCTCCCTTTGTCCCTCCTGAACTTCAATAGAACCAAAAAAAAAAAATGTTTGTGGCAAAAGTAACATCCTCCTTCACTAATATTGACACATGCTTTCAATATCCCTTGGAAGACCCACATTAGTAGGTGTACAATCACATTTTGTGTAGGTATTTGGGTTTCAGTATATGGCAACTTCACTCTTCCTAATGTCATAGATTTGACAGTGTGTAATGAGAGAACTTTTACACAAGTTTTAAATATATTGGGCTATAATTGGGAAAAATAATTCACTTATTGTTATGATTAGATCTCTGCTTTGTTTTGATGAAGGTCGGAAATTTTGATTCAATCATGATACTTGAAGCAAATAGATGTTATAGTATTTTCTTAAGGAACCATAAAGCTGTTTGAATTTTTTGTTGTTGTTGTTTTTCCTTACACACATTACCCTGACCTCAGTGAAATTTGAGTAACTTCAAGTAAAAAGGATGAGCTGCCTAATGTACCCTTATCCCGGACCATAAATTTCACAGATGGGACACTAAGCTCAAATTCCAGAAATTTTCCTTTTGACTTTTGAAAACCACAAAATAAAATTTCTTTAGCAGCTTGCTAAAGAAATTATTTGTCATTTTTTAATAATACCACAAAGAGCAAAAACATTTATATCACGAGCCATTTAATGTACTAAGTGTATTTTGCTTATAAATACTTGCGATTCTTAATTAGCTGTGAAGTGCTCAAGACAAAATAGACTTGGGGAAATATTTAGTGTTTTATGCCAGAGAAAATGGGCACAAGAGTCGTATGTTCTAAGTCATTTTACATAAATCTCTATATGATTGTTTCTTCTCATTATTCATTTTATTTATTTGGCAGTGCTAGGGTCTGAATTCAAGGTTTTTTTTTAATTTGGCGGTGGGTGTTCTATTAGTTGAGCGACATGCTTAGCTGCTTTTGTTTTCATTATATTGTTGAAATAGAGTCTTTATGCCCAGGCCAACACAGACTCAGATCATCTTATTAATTTTTCTCACTGGGATTACTTTTCAAGGCTGGTCAACACCATGCCCTGCCTTTTTTATTGGTTGAGATGGGGCTCGGTGAACATACTTATGCCTGTGCTGAATTTGAACCACATTCTCTCAATTTCAGCCTCCAAAATAGCTAGGATTACATGCATGATCACTGCCCATAGCTCTCCCTTTCACTCTGTGTGTGTGTGTGCGTGTGTGTGTGTGTGTGCGTGTGTGTGTGCGCGCACGTGCGCACACTCACGCGCTAGTCCTATAGACCTCTTTGCTTTCATTTTACTCCGGGGAGGATCTAGCACTTGAGTAACACCTCCATTTCCTGCTTTTGTGTGCCCAAACTGACAAATTTTACTCCCTCACTCCCTCCCCCGTTTTTGTTTTTGTTTTTGTTTGTCACTGATGGGGCTTGAACTCTGGGCCCATGTGTTCTTCTGCTCAAGTGCTCCGCCACTTGAGCCACAGCACACTTCCTGTTTTCTGGTGATTAATTGGAGATGGGAGTCTCATGGATGATCCTGCCCAGGCTGGCTTTCAACAGTGATCCTCAGATCTCAGCCTCCTGAGTAGCTCGGATTACAGGCGTGAGCCACCAATCCCTGGCTTCCCTTTCTTTTTGTCTTTTTTTTTTTTATTAATCTAAATATTCAGCCGGGCGCCATGGCTCACGTCTGTAATCCTAGCTACTCAGGAGGCTGAGATCTGAGGATCACAGTTCAAAGCCAGCCCAGCTTATCTCCAATAACCACTAGAAAACCAGAAGTGGTGCTGTGGCTCAAGCAGTAGAGTGCTCACCTTGAGCTGAAGAGCGCAGGGACTGCTCCCAGGCCCAGAGTTCAAGCCACGACTGACAAAAAAAAATTTTTTAATACATATATATATATAATAAAAATAAATAATAATAAATCTAGACATCCACATCCAGGTGATTCCACTATTCTTTATCTCTTCTTTAGGGTCCAGTTCCAGAAGTGAAATAATCAGGTTAAGTGTACAGAAAATTTTAAGATCTTTTTTATTCTATTTAAAGCATCTTCTAAATGTGTTTTCATCAAGAATTAATGAAGTTAATTTTGTATACAATACTTTTGTATACAATACCGTAACGTTGCCAAAATAATAATTACTATTGAATTCTTTACTAATTTTCTAAAAGGAATTCACAGTTGCATCATATCATTATGACAACACTTGAATGATAAGCTTTTGCAGAAGCCAAGCTTATTATAAATATAATGTTAGTCCTTTTGGCTTCTTCACTTCCCAGATGGCATCTTTGAAAAAAAATCTTGAAATGTAAAGAAACCATATGAATAGATTCCAGTTCTCCTTGTAGTACTTAGTCTCCCTTCTCTTAACATATTTACATTTAAGTTGATAAGATTTCCCAGTGGTGTCTAAACATGGATGTAAGAAACACATTTAAAAGAGAAGTGGTACAAAATGAAAACTGCACTTCCACAATTTAGAATGAAACTCTCCACACTTTAGGGAATTCTGAGAACACAAAAAGTAACTGTGATTTTGAGTGTAAACATCTGAAAATTCATATTTGGAAAAATGTTACTTTTTTCTCACTTTTGCTTTATAGACCATTGATTTGTCTGTTGATTGAACTTACTTTACCAGATTGGACTGGGGCAAAATACAAGAGTAAATTGTTCATGTTCTGGAATTTCTCATACTAACCAAGCTAGAATTTTCTCTTTTATTGTTGTGTACCTTGGGAGTTAACAGGCATTCATAGTTGAATAATTATACCATGACAGGCATGTGATATCTGCCTAAACTCAAATTAAGCTCCTATTAAAAACATAATCTGCATGAAGTATGAACACATATGCTTTCTGTTTTCCTTGGTTTATACTATTAATTTTAATGATGACAAAAATGGTGAATTATGGCCCCACTGTTTGTGGGAAGGGCCCAGATGAATTCAGATCCCTTAACTTAAAAAATAGAAGCCTGTTAATCCAGCTATAAGAACTGTGTGTCCTCATTATTACTAGGAGGGGAATGAATAAAAGTATAACACTTTCCTAAACTTGGCAACAAAGTGACTTCAAACATCTTCTGCGAATGATGTTTGAAATACGTTTTCTTTCTTCTTGTTCCTAGTATTTTCACAAGAGACTATGAAGACCACACTAACAGCATCATCAGTCATGATCAATTCAGTTAAGAATAATTCATAAACAAACAAGTTGCATGTAAATGTGTGTGCATAAGAATCCTTTATGAATAGTTTATATTTCTAACTTAATAATGAGCAAATCAAGTAGAAAAACAGGTTGGAGGATTTTCAAGTTTTATTTTTCATATTTAAGTAGTTGACAAAGGACTTGTTCAAAGAAATAGTATATGAATATGACACATCTTGATCAATGTCACTCCTTTCATTATTTTCTCCTATCCTTCTCAATCTCACCCTTCCCTCATTTTTCTTAATTTTGGTGAATGTGTCTTGGATTTCATGACTGCATTTTCTCCCCTTCCTTTCTATAGTCATTGTCTACTCCCTCCCCTTACTTTCAAGAACCCATTCCTGGTATTTATTTTGTTAGACTGTGAGTTATCCTTTCTAAGGAATTTCATCATTTCAGTTTTTCTTTAATATGTGGAAGCTAAAATTAATCTATTAATATATGCATATACATGTCAGATTGATATCCAAGAGTATTAACTGAAATATGGTAGATTTAGGGGAGGAAAGAAGGTTTTTCATCAATTCTCTATATCACTCATTCTATAAACAAATTACCTTGTTTGGCTACATACTATCTGCCTTAAGCATTTTATCTCCTGTTCTTTGTAATTTCATCTTCAAGTAAAAATAGGAATAAACAGACTATGTTTTATATGGGTTATTATGTGGTTATAAAAATACAGAGTATTCAGGAAACTATGTCTAATCATTACTTAACATATTTTTTACTATTATAATAGAAAATGAATTTCTTTGTGCTATCAAAGGAAAAGGTATATTTATGATAAATAAAATTAAAATCAAGTCAATGATTTATATATGCTTCCTTATATTAATACATGTTGTTTCTTTTTTTTACATGTTGTTTTTTATTTAAAGGAAATGAGAAACAATTGTGTCCTCTATTTCCATTTTATAAACAAAATACATTAACACCAGATTTTTTTAAGTGTTTCTAGGAAATGCAGTAAATATTTAGAACAATGAGATAGAATCTAGATTTCAATATCTAGAATTAATATTTTTGTTACATCAATGGTAAAAGTCAAATAATAATTATTTGTATAATTGTATAATTTGTATAATAATTATGGGTAACTGAAAAGCCATGTATAATCTGTAGAAGAGGTTATTAGTTAAAAAATAGTATAGCAGGCAGTAGACATTGAAGTCAACAAGACCAGGTGCAAACTACCACAATAGAGGTTCAGACTAGTTGGGAATCTTTTCTTTGTGTTTATATTAGATCCTACTAGAAATTCTCCAGAAAGAAATGTCCAATTCAACGAAAATAAAACTAACAATGGATCTTGTATCAATGAATATTGAACACAATTATGCTTTCATTAATATACCAAAATGTTTTTTTAATAGCTAGAATGCATTTCTGTTAAAACCATGATTGTCTGTTTAGTTTTGTAACCAAACTTACTGAGGAAAAATCCTTTCCAAGTTGTATACATTTTCATAGCCTTCATGGCAATAACTGATTAGGAATAATACTTAATGATGCAAAATATTACAGCTTCTGAAGTTATTTTTTAGGGTCAAAACCAAACATTATAATTTTTATACATTTAAAATTATTCAAAACTACCAATTAATATGAAAGGAAATTATTAGTGTCTTTTATGTTCAGAAATTTTACAAGTGTATATTTCCAGTTGAACTTATATTTTAACAAGTTGCATTTCAATTCATAAGATTTTACTCATAGCAACTTTTTTTTGCTTATTTATAGAGAAAAATAAAATTCTAATGTGATATGGCTCTAAATCAGTTAAACCTAAGGCAAGACTAATATGTGGCAATCAAGGAAGAAAATTATACCTGCTTTATTCACAAAGTATTACATTTTATATTTCTCAGAACTCCTTGACAGAGACCAGGCTTACATTTCTTTTGTATCTTCCTGCAATGTATATTGTTAAATAACTGTTTCTGACAGAGTAATTTTTATGAAGCTTATTATTAGTAATTGCTCTTATATTCTTTTGAAAATCCAAGGACTCTTAATAGCTCTCAATTTTGAAATAACTATGGAAAATAAGATTTTATATGAACCAGGAAACCAAGTTGAAGCGACCTGCTCAGCAGAGGGATGGAGGCTGAAGTTCAATCTCTGAATTTATTAAAAATAAGAGTATTCTAAATAATAGCAACTTGAAAACAAAAAGTGAAATATGCTCTTGACATATACCCTGTATTTGTGTACTTACAAGAAAAAAAATCGGAAAAGGCAGACGTAGAAACTCAGTTACAGAATCCTAATGTGAGAAATGGAAAGCTCTGCACAGTGACTAACTGGAAATGCTTTAAATAGTTAAAGTAAGCTATATAAGACTTATTGTAGGCTGGGCGCTGGTGGCTCACTCCTGTAATCCTAGCTACTCAGGAGGCTGAGATCTGAGGATCGGGGTTCAAAGACAGCCCGGGCAGGAAAGTCCGAGAGACTTTTATCTCCAATAAACCACTAGAAAACGGGAAGTGGCGCTGTGGCTCAAGCGGTGGAGCGCTCGCCTTGAGATGAAGAGCTGAAGGACAGCGCCCAAGCCCTATGACCGACAAAAAAAAAAGACTTATTGTATATGACTATATAAAGTCCATAAACCCTTAGGCTTGCCTAGAACTTATCTGTATGCTTTCCTTCAGTTTTCTTGAGGGAAGACTTAACAAGGGAACATCAAAGAGAATTCTGATTTAACAAAGGTTAAAAAACATGAGCTACAAAGAAGCTAAGTGACTCTACCAAGTTACCAAATACATACAAAATTCCTTTACACTGCTATAATGTGCAATAAGAGCTGATCCTTCCCTCCCCAGGCTATGTCAGTAGTTTTTTACCTGTCACTAGGTTCATGTGTCTGTAAAGCTTCCCACATATCCCTGTCAGATTTGGCAAAGTACTGCTTCTCTTTGATGCTGTTGCTCTCCAACTAAATTGTTAATGACACCTAAAAACAGAGTAAATTACTTAGTTGACATGAAAAACTTTCTACTGCTTGGTTCCTCCCCCAATTTACTTTTCAGTTTTCTCTTAATACATGTACATAGGCTCTATTGTCTAAAGTCAACTTTTGGCCATTACTCAAATATGAATTATATTTATTTTCTTTTCAGGGATTTTCACTAATAGCCCAAGTGGGTTGTTTGCCTCCTCTTTTCTTTTTTTTTTCTTTTTTTGGGGGTTGGAGGGGGGTCCAGTCGTGGGGCCTGAACTCTGGCCTGGGTCCTGTCCCTCAGCTCTTCAGCTCAAGGCTAGCGCTCTACCACTTGTGAGCCACATTGCCACTTCCGGCTTTTTTCCCCCCTGCTTATGTGGTGCTGAGGAATCGAACTCAGGGCCTCATGCATGCAAGGCAAGCACTCTACCACTGAGCCACCTTCCCAGCCCTTGCCTCCTCTTTTCCACAGCTTTCTTCCTGAACTACCCATGAACTACCAATGCTTACTGTTTCTGATATTTCAGGTTACATCTTACAGAGTAATTGTGGTGATCCCATGCTGTGATTGTACTAAGATATTTGGAAACAGTTATGTTTTCAAAATTTTCTCTCATCATTTATTAGCTCTGAGCTTTAAGTGTTGTGTATACTAATAGGAGGATTATTGTAAAATTAAGTAAAATAATATACATGAATTCTTAAGACACAGTATTTTATACATATTCTATGTTAATATTTTAAAAAATGGACCGAGTGGTTCCAAGCTTTGTAATAGCTTAGTTTCCAAGCTTTGTAATTATGTAACATAATACTATTAAATATTTCTGTTTTGTTTTTCCATGCACTCTATCAATTTGATAAACACACCTTTCAATTCAGATTCCACCTTCAAACTCATGTGATAGTTTTCTATGTATATTTACTTGTTAAATTAATACTTAGTTACATTTAATATATTTTTAAAATAAATATACATATGGAAAAAACAATAAGAACTTATATATGCAGGGAATTCTATTTAGCAAGTCCAAAGAGCTTTGTTAGCTTGGTGTACCACCTGTCTACATCCAAGCTGTCTTAGAACTATTTCTATTGGGTGCAATTAATCAACAAAACAGCTTCATTGCCATGATGGGATGACTACATGGCACAACTATGTGAGAAGCTTTTGAAGTTCTGCAAAGGAGTAATCTGAAAACCTTAGTTCCTAGTGAAGTCAGCACTTTTAAGAAGGGTAATATTTATTGACATACATTATGTAGATAAATGAACAATTACAGTACCCAATAAAACAAAGGCTAAAAAGGCATGAATGCATTTTTAGGTTAAACTGCTCATTTGTTTTTATAGCACATTATTATGGCAACAAAACATACAACACTAAGATACTAAAAGCATAATATTTCCCAGAACTCAATCTGTAACTTGGTTTAATACTTAACGTTTGTAAACAAATATTCATTGTATAACATTTTTCTCCACATTTGTGTCATTTTCTTAAGTTATTAACTCCTTGAGGTCAAGGATATGTCCTTGTGATATGTTGCAGGGCTGTAATTTCTTGAAGCATCTCCTTCTCTAAATCAGTGGTCACACATTTAACTCCTTCATTCATCCTTCTATTTGTGTAAGCAATGCAGTAGGATTTTCCTCAATCAATAAATAATCGAAATACAAGAGATGAGAGAATGCATATATCTTGGAATACCACAGGTTAAGATCAAAAAATGAGAAAAGAAGAGGAAGTAAAAGGGTTTTTATGATACTGTTTGTGCTTCTTCTTCTTCTTCTTCTTCTTCTTCTTCTTCTTCTTCTTCTTCTTCTTCTTCTTCTTCTTCTTCTTCTTCTTCTTCTTCTTCTTCTTCTT